>NW_027100977.1:0-225746 GCF_029633855.1 Hoplias malabaricus
CTCTATCAGATTAATTGAAAATGATTGGCTTTCCAGTTCGTTTTTTTTTGTTGTTGTTTTTTTTTTCTTAAGTTTTCTTCTTCTCTTGTGTTTACATGACTGTGGTTACTGCCTTTATAATAGAAGCCTTAAGCTAAAAAGCTTACAGCACCTAGTATTCCCAGGCAGTCTCCCATCCAAGTACTAACTAGGCCCAACTCTTCTTCGCTTCCGAGATCAGACGAGATCGGGCTTCAAGGAGTGGTATGGCCGTAAGCGATCACTGCGGGCTGTAGAAGACTATTTCTATATACTCTTCTAAGAGTAATACTTGTTTTAGAGCTGCCTGTAAACGGTAGACCACCTGACACCTCAAATGAAAATGATTGGCTTTCCAGTTCGTTTTTTTTGTTGTTGTTTTTTTTTCTTAAGTTTTCTTCTTCTCTTGTGTTTACATGACTGTGGTTACTGCCTTTATAATAGAAGCTTAAGCTAAAAAGCTTACAGCACCTAGTATTCCAGGCAGTCTCCCATCCAAGTACTAACTAGGCCCAACTCTTCTTCGCTTCCGAGATCAGACGAGATCGGGCTTTCAAGGAGTGGTATGGCCGTAAGCGATCACTGCGGGCTGTAGAAGACTATTTCTATATACTCTTCTAAGAGTAATACTTGTTTTAGAGCTGCCTGTAAACGGTAGACCACCTGACACCTCAAATAAAAATGATTGGCTTTCCAGTTCGTTTTTTTTTTAAGTTTCTTCTTCTCTTGTGTTTAAATGACTGTGGTTACTGCCTTTATAATAGAAGCTTAAGCTAAAAAGCTTACAGCACCTAGTATTCCCAGGCAGTCTCCCATCCAAGTACTAACTAGGCCCAACTCTTCTTCGCTTCCGAGATCAGACGAGATCGGGCTTTCAAGGAGTGGTATGGCCGTAAGCAATCACTGCGGGCTGTAGAAGACTATTTCTATATACTCTTCTAAGAGTAATACTTGTTTTAGAGCTGCCTGTAAACGGTAGACCACCTGACACCTCAAATGAAAATGATTGGCTTTCCAGTTCGTTTTTTTTTGTTGTTTTTTTTCTTAAGTTTCTTCTTCTCTTGTGTTTACATGACTGTGGTTACTGCCTTTATAATAGAAGCTAAGCTAAAAAGCTTACAGCACCTAGTATTCCCAGGCAGTCTCCCATCCAAGTACTAACTAGGCCCAACTCTTCTTCGCTTCCGAGATCAGACGAGATCGGGCTTTCAAGGAGTGGTATGGCCGTAAGCGATCACTGCGGGCTGTAGAAGACTATTTCTATATACTCTTCTAAGAGTAATACTTGTTTTAGAGCTGCCTGTAAACGGTAGACCACCTGACACCTCAAATGAAAAATGATTGGCTTTCCAGTTCGTTTTTTTTTGTTGTTTTTTTTTTTAAGTTTCTTCTTCTCTTGTGTTTACATGACTGTGGTTACTGCCTTTATAATAGAAGCTTAAGCTAAAAAGCTTACAGCACCTAGTATTCCCAGGCAGTCTCCCATCAAGTACTAACTAGGCCCAACTCTTCTTCGCTTCCGAGATCAGACGAGATCGGGCTTTCAAGGAGTGGTATGGCCGTAAGCGATCACTGCGGGCTGTAGAAGACTATTTCTATATACTCTTCTAAGAGTAATACTTGTTTAGAGCTGCCTGTAAACGGTAGACCACCTGACACCTCAAATAAAAATGATTGGCTTTCCAGTTCGTTTTTTTTTTAAGTTTCTTCTTCTCTTGTGTTTAAATGACTGTGGTTACTGCCTTTATAATAGAAGCTTAAGCTAAAAAGCTTACAGCACCTAGTATTCCCAGGCAGTCTCCCATCCAAGTACTAACTAGGCCCAACTCTTCTTCGCTTCCGAGATCAGACGAGATCGGGCTTTCAAGGAGTGGTATGGCCGTAAGCGATCACTGCGGGCTGTAGAAGACTATTTCTATATACTCTTCTAAGAGTAATACTTGTTTTAGAGCTGCCTGTAAACGGTAGACCACCTGACACCTCAAATAAAAATGATTGGCTTTCCAGTTCGTTTTTTTTTTTAAGTTTCTTCTTCTCTTGTGTTTAAATGACTGTGGTTACTGCCTTTATAATAGAAGCTTAAGCTAAAAAGCTTACAGCACCTAGTATTCCCAGGCAGTCTCCCATCCAAGTACTAACTAGGCCCAACTCTTCTTCGCTTCCGAGATCAGACGAGATCGGGCTTTCAAGGAGTGGTATGGCCGTAAGCGATCACTGCGGGCTGTAGAAGACTATTTCTATATACTCTTCTAAGAGTAATACTTGTTTTAGAGCTGCCTGTAAACGGTAGACCACCTGACACCTCAAATAAAATGATTGGCTTTCCAGTTCGTTTTTTTTTTAAGTTTCTTCTTCTCTTGTGTTTAAATGACTGTGGTTACTGCCTTTATAATAGAAGCTTAAGCTAAAAAGCTTACAGCACCTAGTATTCCCAGGCAGTCTCCCATCCAAGTACTAACTAGGCCCAACTCTTCTTCGCTTCCGAGATCAGACGAGATCGGGCTTTCAAGGAGTGGTATGGCCGTAAGCGATCACTGCGGGCTGTAGAAGACTATTTCTATATACTCTTCTAAGAGTAATACTTGTTTTAGAGCTGCCTGTAAACGGTAGACCACCTGACACCTCAATAAAAATGATTGGCTTTCCAGTTCGTTTTTTTTTTAAGTTTCTTCTTCTCTTGTGTTTAAATGACTGTGGTTACTGCCTTTATAATAGAAGCTTAAGCTAAAAGCTTACAGCACCTAGTATTCCCAGGCAGTCTCCCATCCAAGTACTAACTAGGCCCAACTCTTCTTCGCTTCCGAGATCAGACGAGATCGGGCTTTCAAGGAGTGGTATGGCCGTAAGCGATCACTGCGGGCTGTAGAAGACTATTTCTATATACTCTTCTAAGAGTAATACTTGTTTTAGAGCTGCCTGTAAACGGTAGACCACCTGACACCTCAAATGAAAATGATTGGCTTTCCAGTTCGTTTTTTTTTGTTGTTGTTTTTTTTTCTTAAGTTTTCTTCTTCTCTTGTGTTTACATGACTGTGGTTACTGCCTTTATAATAGAAGCTTAAGCTAAAAAGCTTACAGCACCTAGTATTCCCAGGCAGTCTCCCATTCAAGTACTAACTAGGCCCAACTCTTCTTCGCTTCCGAGATCAGACGAGATCGGGCTTTCAAGGAGTGGTATGGCCGTAAGCGATCACTGCGGGCTGTAGAAGACTATTTCTATATACTCTTCTAAGAGTAATACTTGTTTTAGAGCTGCCTGTAAACGGTAGACCACCTGACACCTCAAATAAAAATGATTGGCTTTCCAGTTCGTTTTTTTTTTAAGTTTCTTCTTCTCTTGTGTTTAAATGACTGTGGTTACTGCCTTTATAATAGAAGCTTAAGCTAAAAAGCTTACAGCACCTAGTATTCCCAGGCAGTCTCCCATCCAAGTACTAACTAGGCCCAACTCTTCTTCGCTTCCGAGATCAGACGAGATCGGGCTTTCAAGGAGTGGTATGGCCGTAAGCGATCACTGCGGGCTGTAGAAGACTATTTCTATATACTCTTCTAAGAGTAATACTTGTTTTAGAGCTGCCTGTAAACGGTAGACCACCTGACACCTCAAATAAAAATGATTGGCTTTCCAGTTCGTTTTTTTTTTAAGTTTCTTCTTCTCTTGTGTTTAAATGACTGTGGTTACTGCCTTTATAATAGAAGCTTAAGCTAAAAAGCTTACAGCACCTAGTATTCCCAGGCAGTCTCCCATCCAAGTACTAACTAGGCCCAACTCTTCTTCGCTTCCGAGATCAGACGAGATCGGGCTTTCAAGGAGTGGTATGGCCGTAAGCGATCACTGCGGGCTGTAGAAGACTATTTCTATATACTCTTCTAAGAGTAATACTTGTTTTAGAGCTGCCTGTAAACGGTAGACCACCTGACACCTCAAATAAAAATGATTGGCTTTCCAGTTCGTTTTTTTTTTAAGTTTCTTCTTCTCTTGTGTTTAAATGACTGTGGTTACTGCCTTTATAATAGAAGCTTAAGCTAAAAAGCTTACAGCACCTAGTATTCCCAGGCAGTCTCCCATCCAAGTACTAACTAGGCCCAACTCTTCTTCGCTTCCGAGATCAGACGAGATCGGGCTTTCAAGGAGTGGTATGGCCGTAAGCGATCACTGCGGGCTGTAGAAGACTATTTCTATATACTCTTCTAAGAGTAATACTTGTTTTAGAGCTGCCTGTAAACGGTAGACCACCTGACACCTCAAATAAAAATGATTGGCTTTCCAGTTCGTTTTTTTTTAAGTTTCTTCTTCTCTTGTGTTTAAATGACTGTGGTTACTGCCTTTATAATAGAAGCTTAAGCTAAAAAGCTTACAGCACCTAGTATTCCCAGGCAGTCTCCCATCCAAGTACTAACTAGGCCAACTCTTCTTCGCTTCCGAGATCAGACGAGATCGGGCTTTCAAGGAGTGGTATGGCCGTAAGCGATCACTGCGGGCTGTAGAAGACTATTTCTATATACTCTTCTAAGAGTAATACTTGTTTTAGAGCTGCCTGTAAACGGTAGACCACCTGACACCTCAAATGAAAATGATTGGCTTTCCAGTTCGTTTTTTTTGTTGTTGTTTTTTTTCTTAAGTTTCTTCTTCTCTTGTGTTTACATGACTGTGGTTACTGCCTTTATAATAGAAGCTTAAGCTAAAAAGCTTACAGCACCTAGTATTCCCAGGCAGTCTCCCATTCAAGTACTAACTAGGCCCAACTCTTCTTCGCTTCCGAGATCAGACGAGATCGGGCTTTCAAGGAGTGGTATGGCCGTAAGCGATCACTGCGGGCTGTAGAAGACTATTTCTATATACTCTTCTAAGAGTAATACTTGTTTTAGAGCTGCCTGTAAACGGTAGACCACCTGACACCTCAAATAAAAATGATTGGCTTTCCAGTTCGTTTTTTTTTTAAGTTTCTTCTTCTCTTGTGTTTAAATGACTGTGGTTACTGCCTTTATAATAGAAGCTTAAGCTAAAAAGCTTACAGCACCTAGTATTCCCAGGCAGTCTCCCATCCAAGTACTAACTAGGCCCAACTCTTCTTCGCTTCCGAGATCAGACGAGATCGGGCTTTCAAGGAGTGGTATGGCCGTAAGCGATCACTGCGGGCTGTAGAAGACTATTTCTATATACTCTTCTAAGAGTAATACTTGTTTTAGAGCTGCCTGTAAACGGTAGACCACCTGACACCTCAAATAAAAATGATTGGCTTTCCAGTTCGTTTTTTTTTTTAAGTTTCTTCTTCTCTTGTGTTTAAATGACTGTGGTTACTGCCTTTATAATAGAAGCTTAAGCTAAAAAGCTTACAGCACCTAGTATTCCCAGGCAGTCTCCCATCCAAGTACTAACTAGGCCCAACTCTTCTTCGCTTCCGAGATCAGACGAGATCGGGCTTTCAAGGAGTGGTATGGCCGTAAGCGATCACTGCGGGCTGTAGAAGACTATTTCTATATACTCTTCTAAGAGTAATACTTGTTTTAGAGCTGCCTGTAAACGGTAGACCACCTGACACCTCAAATAAAAATGATTGGCTTTCCAGTTCGTTTTTTTTTTTAAGTTTCTTCTTCTCTTGTGTTTAAATGACTGTGGTTACTGCCTTTATAATAGAAGCTTAAGCTAAAAAGCTTACAGCACCTAGTATTCCCAGGCAGTCTCCCATCCAAGTACTAACTAGGCCCAACTCTTCTTCGCTTCCGAGATCAGACGAGATCGGGCTTTCAAGGAGTGGTATGGCCGTAAGCGATCACTGCGTTAGAAGACTATTTCTATATACTCTTCTAAGAGTAATACTTGTTTTAGAGCTGCCTGTAAACGGTAGACCACCTGACACCTCAAATAAAAATGATTGGCTTTCCAGTTCGTTTTTTTTTTAAGTTTCTTCTTCTCTTGTGTTTAAATGACTGTGGTTACTGCCTTTATAATAGAAGCTTAAGCTAAAAAGCTTACAGCACCTAGTATTCCCAGGCAGTCTCCCATCCAAGTACTAACTAGGCCCAACTCTTCTTCGCTTCCGAGATCAGACGAGATCGGGCTTTCAAGGAGTGGTATGGCCGTAAGCGATCACTGCGGGCTGTAGAAGACTATTTCTAAATACTCTTCTAAGAGTAATACTTGTTTTAGAGCTGCCTGTAAACGGTAGACCACCTGACACCTCAAATGAAAATGATTGGCTTTCCAGTTCGTTTTTTTTGTTGTTGTTTTTTTTTTCTTAAGTTTTCTTCTTCTCTTGTGTTTACATGACTGTGGTTACTGCCTTTATAATAGAAGCTTAAGCTAAAAAGCTTACAGCACCTAGTATTCCCAGGCAGTCTCCCATCCAAGTACTAACTAGGCCCAACTCTTCTTCGCTTCCGAGATCAGACGAGATCGGGCTTTCAAGGAGTGGTATGGCCGTAAGCGATCACTGCGGGCTGTAGAAGACTATTTCTATATACTCTTCTAAGAGTAATACTTGTTTTAGAGCTGCCTGTAAACGGTAGACCACCTGACACCTCAAATGAAAATGATTGGCTTTCCAGTTCGTTTTTTTTTGTTGTTGTTTTTTTTTTCTTTAAGTTTTCTTCTTCTCTTGTGTTTACATGACTGTGGTTACTGCCTTTATAATAGAAGCTTAAGCTAAAAAGCTTACAGCACCTAGTATTCCCAGGCAGTCTCCCATTCAAGTACTAACTAGGCCCAACTCTTCTTCGCTTCCGAGATCAGACGAGATCGGGCTTTCAAGGAGTGGTATGGCCGTAAGCGATCACTGCGGGCTGTAGAAGACTATTTCTATATACTCTTCTAAGAGTAATACTTGTTTTAGAGCTGCCTGTAAACGGTAGACCACCTGACACCTCAAATAAAAATGATTGGCTTTCCAGTTCGTTTTTTTTTTAAGTTTCTTCTTCTCTTGTGTTTAAATGACTGTGGTTACTGCCTTTATAATAGAAGCTTAAGCTAAAAAGCTTACAGCACCTAGTATTCCCAGGCAGTCTCCCATCCAAGTACTAACTAGGCCCAACTCTTCTTCGCTTCCGAGATCAGACGAGATCGGGCTTTCAAGGAGTGGTATGGCCGTAAGCGATCACTGCGGGCTGTAGAAGACTATTTCTATATACTCTTCTAAGAGTAATACTTGTTTTAGAGCTGCCTGTAAACGGTAGACCACCTGACACCTCAAATAAAAATGATTGGCTTTCCAGTTCGTTTTTTTTTTAAGTTTCTTCTTCTCTTGTGTTTAAATGACTGTGGTTACTGCCTTTATAATAGAAGCTTAAGCTAAAAAGCTTACAGCACCTAGTATTCCCAGGCAGTCTCCCATCCAAGTACTAACTAGGCCCAACTCTTCTTCGCTTCCGAGATCAGACGAGATCGGGCTTTCAAGGAGTGGTATGGCCGTAAGCGATCACTGCGGGCTGTAGAAGACTATTTCTATATACTCTTCTAAGAGTAATACTTGTTTTAGAGCTGCCTGTAAACGGTAGACCACCTGACACCTCAAATAAAAATGATTGGCTTTCCAGTTCGTTTTTTTTTTAAGTTTCTTCTTCTCTTGTGTTTAAATGACTGTGGTTACTGCCTTTATAATAGAAGCTTAAGCTAAAAAGCTTACAGCACCTAGTATTCCCAGGCAGTCTCCCATCCAAGTACTAACTAGGCCCAACTCTTCTTCGCTTCCGAGATCAGACGAGATCGGGCTTTCAAGGAGTGGTATGGCCGTAAGCGATCACTGCGGGCTGTAGAAGACTATTTCTATATACTCTTCTAAGAGTAATACTTGTTTTAGAGCTGCCTGTAAACGGTAGACCACCTGACACCTCAAATAAAAATGATTGGCTTTCCAGTTCGTTTTTTTTTTAAGTTTCTTCTTCTCTTGTGTTTAAATGACTGTGGTTACTGCCTTTATAATAGAAGCTTAAGCTAAAAAGCTTACAGCACCTAGTATTCCCAGGCAGTCTCCCATCCAAGTACTAACTAGGCCCAACTCTTCTTCGCTTCCGAGATCAGACGAGATCGGGCTTTCAAGGAGTGGTATGGCCGTAAGCGATCACTGCGGGCTGTAGAAGACTATTTCTATATACTCTTCTAAGAGTAATACTTGTTTTAGAGCTGCCTGTAAACGGTAGACCACCTGACACCTCAAATAAAAATGATTGGCTTTCCAGTTCGTTTTTTTTTTAAGTTTCTTCTTCTCTTGTGTTTAAATGACTGTGGTTACTGCCTTTATAATAGAAGCTTAAGCTAAAAAGCTTACAGCACCTAGTATTCCCAGGCAGTCTCCCATCCAAGTACTAACTAGGCCCAACTCTTCTTCGCTTCCGAGATCAGACGAGATCGGGCTTTCAAGGAGTGGTATGGCCGTAAGCGATCACTGCGGGCTGTAGAAGACTATTTCTATATACTCTTCTAAGAGTAATACTTGTTTTAGAGCTGCCTGTAAACGGTAGACCACCTGACACCTCAAATAAAAATGATTGGCTTTCCAGTTCGTTTTTTTTTTAAGTTTCTTCTTCTCTTGTGTTTAAATGACTGTGGTTACTGCCTTTATAATAGAAGCTTAAGCTAAAAAGCTTACAGCACCTAGTATTCCCAGGCAGTCTCCCATCCAAGTACTAACTAGGCCCAACTCTTCTTCGCTTCCGAGATCAGACGAGATCGGGCTTTCAAGGAGTGGTATGGCCGTAAGCGATCACTGCGGGCTGTAGAAGACTATTTCTATATACTCTTCTAAGAGTAATACTTGTTTTAGAGCTGCCTGTAAACGGTAGACCACCTGACACCTCAAATAAAAATGATTGGCTTTCCAGTTCGTTTTTTTTTTAAGTTTCTTCTTCTCTTGTGTTTAAATGACTGTGGTTACTGCCTTTATAATAGAAGCTTAAGCTAAAAAGCTTACAGCACCTAGTATTCCCAGGCAGTCTCCCATCCAAGTACTAACTAGGCCCAACTCTTCTTCGCTTCCGAGATCAGACGAGATCGGGCTTTCAAGGAGTGGTATGGCCGTAAGCGATCACTGCGGGCTGTAGAAGACTATTTCTATATACTCTTCTAAGAGTAATACTTGTTTTAGAGCTGCCTGTAAACGGTAGACCACCTGACACCTCAAATAAAAATGATTGGCTTTCCAGTTCGTTTTTTTTGTTGTTGTTTTTTTTTTCTTAAGTTTCTTCTTCTCTTGTGTTTAAATGACTGTGGTTACTGCCTTTATAATAGAAGCTTAAGCTAAAAAGCTTACAGCACCTAGTATTCCCAGGCAGTCTCCCATCAAAGTACTAACGAGGCCCAACTCTTCTTCGCTTCCGAGATCAGACGAGATCGGGCTTTCAAGGAGTGGTATGGCCGTAAGCGATCACTGCTGGCTGTAGAAGACTATTTCTATATACTCTTCTAAGAGTAATACTTGTTTTAGAGCTGCCTGTAAACGGTAGACCACCTGACACCTCAAATGAAAATGATTGGCTTTCCAGTTCGTTTTTTTTTTAAGTTTCTTCTTCTCTTGTGTTTAAATGACTGTGGTTACTGCCTTTATAATAGAAGCTTAAGCTAAAAAGCTTACAGCACCTAGTATTCCCAGGCAGTCTCCCATCCAAGTACTAACTAGGCCCAACTCTTCTTCGCTTCCGAGATCAGACGAGATCGGGCTTTCAAGGAGTGGTATGGCCGTAAGCAATCACTGCGGGCTGTAGAAGACTATTTCTAAATACTCTTCTAAGAGTAATACTTGTTTTAGAGCTGCCTGTAAACGGTAGACCACCTGACACCTCAAATGAAAATGATTGGCTTTCCAGTTCGTTTTTTTTTTAAGTTTCTTCTTCTCTTGTGTTTAAATGACTGTGGTTACTGCCTTTATAATAGAAGCTTAAGCTAAAAAGCTTACAGCACCTAGTATTCCCAGGCAGTCTCCCATCCAAGTACTAACTAGGCCCAACTCTTCTTCGCTTCCGAGATCAGACGAGATCGGGCTTTCAAGGAGTGGTATGGCCGTAAGCGATCACTGCGGGCTGTAGAAGACTATTTCTATATACTCTTCTAAGAGTAATACTTGTTTTAGAGCTGCCTGTAAACGGTAGACCACCTGACACCTCAAATAAAAATGATTGGCTTTCCAGTTCGTTTTTTTTTTAAGTTTCTTCTTCTCTTGTGTTTAAATGACTGTGGTTACTGCCTTTATAATAGAAGCTTAAGCTAAAAAGCTTACAGCACCTAGTATTCCCAGGCAGTCTCCCATCCAAGTACTAACTAGGCCCAACTCTTCTTCGCTTCCGAGATCAGACGAGATCGGGCTTTCAAGGAGTGGTATGGCCGTAAGCGATCACTGCGGGCTGTAGAAGACTATTTCTAT
Source organism: Hoplias malabaricus (assembly GCF_029633855.1). Taxonomy (NCBI): domain Eukaryota; kingdom Metazoa; phylum Chordata; class Actinopteri; order Characiformes; family Erythrinidae; genus Hoplias; species Hoplias malabaricus. The sequence goes on from NW_027100977.1 coordinate 10,371, forward strand.
ATACTCTTCTAAGAGTAATACTTGTTTTAGAGCTGCCTGTAAACGGTAGACCACCTGACACCTCAAATAAAAATGATTGGCTTTCCAGTTCGTTTTTTTTTGTTGTTGTTTTTTTTTTCTTAAGTTTTCTTCTTCTCTTGTGTTTAAATGACTGTGGTTACTGCCTTTATAATAGAAGCTTAAGCTAAAAAGCTTACAGCACCTAGTATTCCCAGGCAGTCTCCCATCAAAGTACTAACGAGGCCCAACTCTTCTTCGCTTCCGAGATCAGACGAGATCGGGCTTTCAAGGAGTGGTATGGCCGTAAGCGATCACTGCTGGCTGTAGAAGACTATTTCTATATACTCTTCTAAGAGTAATACTTGTTTTAGAGCTGCCTGTAAACGGTAGACCACCTGACACCTCAAATGAAAATGATTGGCTTTCCAGTTCGTTTTTTTTTTAAGTTTCTTCTTCTCTTGTGTTTAAATGACTGTGGTTACTGCCTTTATAATAGAAGCTTAAGCTAAAAAGCTTACAGCACCTAGTATTCCCAGGCAGTCTCCCATCCAAGTACTAACTAGGCCCAACTCTTCTTCGCTTCCGAGATCAGACGAGATCGGGCTTTCAAGGAGTGGTATGGCCGTAAGCAATCACTGCGGGCTGTAGAAGACTATTTCTAAATACTCTTCTAAGAGTAATACTTGTTTTAGAGCTGCCTGTAAACGGTAGACCACCTGACACCTCAAATGAAAATGATTGGCTTTCCAGTTCGTTTTTTTTTTAAGTTTCTTCTTCTCTTGTGTTTAAATGACTGTGGTTACTGCCTTTATAATAGAAGCTTAAGCTAAAAAGCTTACAGCACCTAGTATTCCCAGGCAGTCTCCCATCCAAGTACTAACTAGGCCCAACTCTTCTTCGCTTCCGAGATCAGACGAGATCGGGCTTTCAAGGAGTGGTATGGCCGTAAGCGATCACTGCGGGCTGTAGAAGACTATTTCTATATACTCTTCTAAGAGTAATACTTGTTTTAGAGCTGCCTGTAAACGGTAGACCACCTGACACCTCAAATAAAAATGATTGGCTTTCCAGTTCGTTTTTTTTTGTTGTTGTTTTTTTTTTCTTAAGTTTTCTTCTTCTCTTGTGTTTAAATGACTGTGGTTACTGCCTTTATAATAGAAGCTTAAGCTAAAAAGCTTACAGCACCTAGTATTCCCAGGCAGTCTCCCATCAAAGTACTAACGAGGCCCAACTCTTCTTCGCTTCCGAGATCAGACGAGATCGGGCTTTCAAGGAGTGGTATGGCCGTAAGCGATCACTGCTGGCTGTAGAAGACTATTTCTATATACTCTTCTAAGAGTAATACTTGTTTTAGAGCTGCCTGTAAACGGTAGACCACCTGACACCTCAAATGAAAATGATTGGCTTTCCAGTTCGTTTTTTTTTTAAGTTTCTTCTTCTCTTGTGTTTAAATGACTGTGGTTACTGCCTTTATAATAGAAGCTTAAGCTAAAAAGCTTACAGCACCTAGTATTCCCAGGCAGTCTCCCATCCAAGTACTAACTAGGCCCAACTCTTCTTCGCTTCCGAGATCAGACGAGATCGGGCTTTCAAGGAGTGGTATGGCCGTAAGCAATCACTGCGGGCTGTAGAAGACTATTTCTAAATACTCTTCTAAGAGTAATACTTGTTTTAGAGCTGCCTGTAAACGGTAGACCACCTGACACCTCAAATGAAAATGATTGGCTTTCCAGTTCGTTTTTTTTTTAAGTTTCTTCTTCTCTTGTGTTTAAATGACTGTGGTTACTGCCTTTATAATAGAAGCTTAAGCTAAAAAGCTTACAGCACCTAGTATTCCCAGGCAGTCTCCCATCCAAGTACTAACTAGGCCCAACTCTTCTTCGCTTCCGAGATCAGACGAGATCGGGCTTTCAAGGAGTGGTATGGCCGTAAGCAATCACTGCGGGCTGTAGAAGACTATTTCTAAATACTCTTCTAAGAGTAATACTTGTTTTAGAGCTGCCTGTAAACGGTAGACCACCTGACACCTCAAATGAAAATGATTGGCTTTCCAGTTCGTTTTTTTTTTGTTGTTGTTTTTTTTTTCTTAAGTTTTCTTCTTCTCTTGTGTTTACATGACTGTGGTTACTGCCTTTATAATAGAAGCTTAAGCTAAAAAGCTTACAGCACCTAGTATTCCCAGGCAGTCTCCCATCCAAGTACTAACTAGGCCCAACTCTTCTTCGCTTCCGAGATCAGACGAGATCGGGCTTTCAAGGAGTGGTATGGCCGTAAGCGATCACTGCGGGCTGTAGAAGACTATTTCTATATACTCTTCTAAGAGTAATACTTGTTTTAGAGCTGCCTGTAAACGGTAGACCACCTGACACCTCAAATAAAAATGATTGGCTTTCCAGTTCGTTTTTTTTTTAAGTTTCTTCTTCTCTTGTGTTTAAATGACTGTGGTTACTGCCTTTATAATAGAAGCTTAAGCTAAAAAGCTTACAGCACCTAGTATTCCCAGGCAGTCTCCCATCCAAGTACTAACTAGGCTCAACTCTTCTTCGCTTCCGAGATCAGACGAGATCGGGCTTTCAAGGAGTGGTATGGCCGTAAGCAATCACTGCGGGCTGTAGAAGACTATTTCTAAATACTCTTCTAAGAGTAATACTTGTTTTAGAGCTGCCTGTAAACGGTAGACCACCTGACACCTCAAATGAAAATGATTGGCTTTCCAGTTCGTTTTTTTTTGTTGTTGTTTTTTTTTTCTTAAGTTTTCTTCTTCTCTTGTGTTTACATGACTGTGGTTACTGCCTTTATAATAGAAGCTTAAGCTAAAAAGCTTACAGCACCTAGTATTCCCAGGCAGTCTCCCATCCAAGTACTAACTAGGCCCAACTCTTCTTCGCTTCCGAGATCAGACGAGATCGGGCTTTCAAGGAGTGGTATGGCCGTAAGCGATCACTGCGGGCTGTAGAAGACTATTTTTATATACTCTTCTAAGAGTAATACTTGTTTTAGAGCTGCCTGTAAACGGTAGACCACCTGACACCTCAAATGAAAATGATTGGCTTTCCAGTTCGTTTTTTTTTGTTGTTGTTTTTTTTTTCTTAAGTTTTCTTCTTCTCTTGTGTTTACATGACTGTGGTTACTGCCTTTATAATAGAAGCTTAAGCTAAAAAGCTTACAGCACCTAGTATTCCCAGGCAGTCTCCCATCCAAGTACTAACTAGGCCCAACTCTTCTTCGCTTCCGAGATCAGACGAGATCGGGCTTTCAAGGAGTGGTATGGCCGTAAGCGATCACTGCGGGCTGTAGAAGACTATTTCTATATACTCTTCTAAGAGTAATACTTGTTTTAGAGCTGCCTGTAAACGGTAGACCACCTGACACCTCAAATAAAAATGATTGGCTTTCCAGTTCGTTTTTTTTTTAAGTTTCTTCTTCTCTTGTGTTTAAATGACTGTGGTTACTGCCTTTATAATAGAAGCTTAAGCTAAAAAGCTTACAGCACCTAGTATTCCCAGGCAGTCTCCCATCCAAGTACTAACTAGGCCCAACTCTTCTTCGCTTCCGAGATCAGACGAGATCGGGCTTTCAAGGAGTGGTATGGCCGTAAGCAATCACTGCGGGCTGTAGAAGACTATTTCTAAATACTCTTCTAAGAGTAATACTTGTTTTAGAGCTGCCTGTAAACGGTAGACCACCTGACACCTCAAATGAAAATGATTGGCTTTCCAGTTCGTTTTTTTTTGTTGTTGTTTTTTTTTTCTTAAGTTTTCTTCTTCTCTTGTGTTTACATGACTGTGGTTACTGCCTTTATAATAGAAGCTTAAGCTAAAAAGCTTACAGCACCTAGTATTCCCAGGCAGTCTCCCATCCAAGTACTAACTAGGCCCAACTCTTCTTCGCTTCCGAGATCAGACGAGATCGGGCTTTCAAGGAGTGGTATGGCCGTAAGCGATCACTGCGGGCTGTAGAAGACTATTTCTATATACTCTTCTAAGAGTAATACTTGTTTTAGAGCTGCCTGTAAACGGTAGACCACCTGACACCTCAAATAAAAATGATTGGCTTTCCAGTTCGTTTTTTTTTTAAGTTTCTTCTTCTCTTGTGTTTAAATGACTGTGGTTACTGCCTTTATAATAGAAGCTTAAGCTAAAAAGCTTACAGCACCTAGTATTCCCAGGCAGTCTCCCATCCAAGTACTAACTAGGCCCAACTCTTCTTCGCTTCCGAGATCAGACGAGATCGGGCTTTCAAGGAGTGGTATGGCCGTAAGCAATCACTGCGGGCTGTAGAAGACTATTTCTAAATACTCTTCTAAGAGTAATACTTGTTTTAGAGCTGCCTGTAAACGGTAGACCACCTGACACCTCAAATGAAAATGATTGGCTTTCCAGTTCGTTTTTTTTTTAAGTTTCTTCTTCTCTTGTGTTTAAATGACTGTGGTTACTGCCTTTATAATAGAAGCTTAAGCTAAAAAGCTTACAGCACCTAGTATTCCCAGGCAGTCTCCCATCCAAGTACTAACTAGGCCCAACTCTTCTTCGCTTCCGAGATCAGACGAGATCGGGCTTTCAAGGAGTGGTATGGCCGTAAGCAATCACTGCGGGCTGTAGAAGACTATTTCTAAATACTCTTCTAAGAGTAATACTTGTTTTAGAGCTGCCTGTAAACGGTAGACCACCTGACACCTCAAATGAAAATGATTGGCTTTCCAGTTCGTTTTTTTTTTGTTGTTGTTTTTTTTTTCTTAAGTTTTCTTCTTCTCTTGTGTTTACATGACTGTGGTTACTGCCTTTATAATAGAAGCTTAAGCTAAAAAGCTTACAGCACCTAGTATTCCCAGGCAGTCTCCCATCCAAGTACTAACTAGGCCCAACTCTTCTTCGCTTCCGAGATCAGACGAGATCGGGCTTTCAAGGAGTGGTATGGCCGTAAGCGATCACTGCGGGCTGTAGAAGACTATTTCTATATACTCTTCTAAGAGTAATACTTGTTTTAGAGCTGCCTGTAAACGGTAGACCACCTGACACCTCAAATAAAAATGATTGGCTTTCCAGTTCGTTTTTTTTTTAAGTTTCTTCTTCTCTTGTGTTTAAATGACTGTGGTTACTGCCTTTATAATAGAAGCTTAAGCTAAAAAGCTTACAGCACCTAGTATTCCCAGGCAGTCTCCCATCCAAGTACTAACTAGGCTCAACTCTTCTTCGCTTCCGAGATCAGACGAGATCGGGCTTTCAAGGAGTGGTATGGCCGTAAGCAATCACTGCGGGCTGTAGAAGACTATTTCTAAATACTCTTCTAAGAGTAATACTTGTTTTAGAGCTGCCTGTAAACGGTAGACCACCTGACACCTCAAATGAAAATGATTGGCTTTCCAGTTCGTTTTTTTTTGTTGTTGTTTTTTTTTCTTAAGTTTTCTTCTTCTCTTGTGTTTACATGACTGTGGTTACTGCCTTTATAATAGAAGCTTAAGCTAAAAAGCTTACAGCACCTAGTATTCCCAGGCAGTCTCCCATCCAAGTACTAACTAGGCCCAACTCTTCTTCGCTTCCGAGATCAGACGAGATCGGGCTTTCAAGGAGTGGTATGGCCGTAAGCGATCACTGCGGGCTGTAGAAGACTATTTCTATATACTCTTCTAAGAGTAATACTTGTTTTAGAGCTGCCTGTAAACGGTAGACCACCTGACACCTCAAATAAAAATGATTGGCTTTCCAGTTCGTTTTTTTTTTAAGTTTCTTCTTCTCTTGTGTTTAAATGACTGTGGTTACTGCCTTTATAATAGAAGCTTAAGCTAAAAAGCTTACAGCACCTAGTATTCCCAGGCAGTCTCCCATCCAAGTACTAACTAGGCCCAACTCTTCTTCGCTTCCGAGATCAGACGAGATCGGGCTTTCAAGGAGTGGTATGGCCGTAAGCGATCACTGCGGGCTGTAGAAGACTATTTCTATATACTCTTCTAAGAGTAATACTTGTTTTAGAGCTGCCTGTAAACGGTAGACCACCTGACACCTCAAATAAAAATGATTGGCTTTCCAGTTCGTTTTTTTTTTAAGTTTCTTCTTCTCTTGTGTTTAAATGACTGTGGTTACTGCCTTTATAATAGAAGCTTAAGCTAAAAAGCTTACAGCACCTAGTATTCCCAGGCAGTCTCCCATCCAAGTACTAACTAGGCCCAACTCTTCTTCGCTTCCGAGATCAGACGAGATCGGGCTTTCAAGGAGTGGTATGGCCGTAAGCAATCACTGCGGGCTGTAGAAGACTATTTCTAAATACTCTTCTAAGAGTAATACTTGTTTTAGAGCTGCCTGTAAACGGTAGACCACCTGACACCTCAAATGAAAATGATTGGCTTTCCAGTTCGTTTTTTTTTTAAGTTTCTTCTTCTCTTGTGTTTAAATGACTGTGGTTACTGCCTTTATAATAGAAGCTTAAGCTAAAAAGCTTACAGCACCTAGTATTCCCAGGCAGTCTCCCATCCAAGTACTAACTAGGCCCAACTCTTCTTCGCTTCCGAGATCAGACGAGATCGGGCTTTCAAGGAGTGGTATGGCCGTAAGCAATCACTGCGGGCTGTAGAAGACTATTTCTAAATACTCTTCTAAGAGTAATACTTGTTTTAGAGCTGCCTGTAAACGGTAGACCACCTGACACCTCAAATGAAAATGATTGGCTTTCCAGTTCGTTTTTTTTTTGTTGTTGTTTTTTTTTTCTTAAGTTTTCTTCTTCTCTTGTGTTTACATGACTGTGGTTACTGCCTTTATAATAGAAGCTTAAGCTAAAAAGCTTACAGCACCTAGTATTCCCAGGCAGTCTCCCATCCAAGTACTAACTAGGCCCAACTCTTCTTCGCTTCCGAGATCAGACGAGATCGGGCTTTCAAGGAGTGGTATGGCCGTAAGCGATCACTGCGGGCTGTAGAAGACTATTTCTATATACTCTTCTAAGAGTAATACTTGTTTTAGAGCTGCCTGTAAACGGTAGACCACCTGACACCTCAAATAAAAATGATTGGCTTTCCAGTTCGTTTTTTTTTTAAGTTTCTTCTTCTCTTGTGTTTAAATGACTGTGGTTACTGCCTTTATAATAGAAGCTTAAGCTAAAAAGCTTACAGCACCTAGTATTCCCAGGCAGTCTCCCATCCAAGTACTAACTAGGCTCAACTCTTCTTCGCTTCCGAGATCAGACGAGATCGGGCTTTCAAGGAGTGGTATGGCCGTAAGCAATCACTGCGGGCTGTAGAAGACTATTTCTAAATACTCTTCTAAGAGTAATACTTGTTTTAGAGCTGCCTGTAAACGGTAGACCACCTGACACCTCAAATGAAAATGATTGGCTTTCCAGTTCGTTTTTTTTTGTTGTTGTTTTTTTTTTCTTAAGTTTTCTTCTTCTCTTGTGTTTACATGACTGTGGTTACTGCCTTTATAATAGAAGCTTAAGCTAAAAAGCTTACAGCACCTAGTATTCCCAGGCAGTCTCCCATCCAAGTACTAACTAGGCCCAACTCTTCTTCGCTTCCGAGATCAGACGAGATCGGGCTTTCAAGGAGTGGTATGGCCGTAAGCGATCACTGCGGGCTGTAGAAGACTATTTCTATATACTCTTCTAAGAGTAATACTTGTTTTAGAGCTGCCTGTAAACGGTAGACCACCTGACACCTCAAATGAAAATGATTGGCTTTCCAGTTCGTTTTTTTTTGTTGTTGTTTTTTTTTTCTTAAGTTTTCTTCTTCTCTTGTGTTTACATGACTGTGGTTACTGCCTTTATAATAGAAGCTTAAGCTAAAAAGCTTACAGCACCTAGTATTCCCAGGCAGTCTCCCATCCAAGTACTAACTAGGCCCAACTCTTCTTCGCTTCCGAGATCAGACGAGATCGGGCTTTCAAGGAGTGGTATGGCCGTAAGCGATCACTGCGGGCTGTAGAAGACTATTTCTATATACTCTTCTAAGAGTAATACTTGTTTTAGAGCTGCCTGTAAACGGTAGACCACCTGACACCTCAAATAAAAATGATTGGCTTTCCAGTTCGTTTTTTTTTTAAGTTTCTTCTTCTCTTGTGTTTAAATGACTGTGGTTACTGCCTTTATAATAGAAGCTTAAGCTAAAAAGCTTACAGCACCTAGTATTCCCAGGCAGTCTCCCATCCAAGTACTAACTAGGCCCAACTCTTCTTCGCTTCCGAGATCAGACGAGATCGGGCTTTCAAGGAGTGGTATGGCCGTAAGCAATCACTGCGGGCTGTAGAAGACTATTTCTAAATACTCTTCTAAGAGTAATACTTGTTTTAGAGCTGCCTGTAAACGGTAGACCACCTGACACCTCAAATGAAAATGATTGGCTTTCCAGTTCGTTTTTTTTTGTTGTTGTTTTTTTTTTCTTAAGTTTTCTTCTTCTCTTGTGTTTACATGACTGTGGTTACTGCCTTTATAATAGAAGCTTAAGCTAAAAAGCTTACAGCACCTAGTATTCCCAGGCAGTCTCCCATCCAAGTACTAACTAGGCCCAACTCTTCTTCGCTTCCGAGATCAGACGAGATCGGGCTTTCAAGGAGTGGTATGGCCGTAAGCGATCACTGCGGGCTGTAGAAGACTATTTCTATATACTCTTCTAAGAGTAATACTTGTTTTAGAGCTGCCTGTAAACGGTAGACCACCTGACACCTCAAATGAAAATGATTGGCTTTCCAGTTCGTTTTTTTTTGTTGTTGTTTTTTTTTTCTTAAGTTTTCTTCTTCTCTTGTGTTTACATGACTGTGGTTACTGCCTTTATAATAGAAGCTTAAGCTAAAAAGCTTACAGCACCTAGTATTCCCAGGCAGTCTCCCATTCAAGTACTAACTAGGCCCAACTCTTCTTCGCTTCCGAGATCAGACGAGATCGGGCTTTCAAGGAGTGGTATGGCCGTAAGCGATCACTGCGGGCTGTAGAAGACTATTTCTATATACTCTTCTAAGAGTAATACTTGTTTTAGAGCTGCCTGTAAACGGTAGACCACCTGACACCTCAAATAAAAATGATTGGCTTTCCAGTTCGTTTTTTTTTTAAGTTTCTTCTTCTCTTGTGTTTAAATGACTGTGGTTACTGCCTTTATAATAGAAGCTTAAGCTAAAAAGCTTACAGCACCTAGTATTCCCAGGCAGTCTCCCATCCAAGTACTAACTAGGCCCAACTCTTCTTCGCTTCCGAGATCAGACGAGATCGGGCTTTCAAGGAGTGGTATGGCCGTAAGCGATCACTGCGGGCTGTAGAAGACTATTTCTATATACTCTTCTAAGAGTAATACTTGTTTTAGAGCTGCCTGTAAACGGTAGACCACCTGACACCTCAAATAAAAATGATTGGCTTTCCAGTTCGTTTTTTTTTTAAGTTTCTTCTTCTCTTGTGTTTAAATGACTGTGGTTACTGCCTTTATAATAGAAGCTTAAGCTAAAAAGCTTACAGCACCTAGTATTCCCAGGCAGTCTCCCATCCAAGTACTAACTAGGCCCAACTCTTCTTCGCTTCCGAGATCAGACGAGATCGGGCTTTCAAGGAGTGGTATGGCCGTAAGCGATCACTGCGGGCTGTAGAAGACTATTTCTATATACTCTTCTAAGAGTAATACTTGTTTTAGAGCTGCCTGTAAACGGTAGACCACCTGACACCTCAAATAAAAATGATTGGCTTTCCAGTTCGTTTTTTTTTTAAGTTTCTTCTTCTCTTGTGTTTAAATGACTGTGGTTACTGCCTTTATAATAGAAGCTTAAGCTAAAAAGCTTACAGCACCTAGTATTCCCAGGCAGTCTCCCATCCAAGTACTAACTAGGCCCAACTCTTCTTCGCTTCCGAGATCAGACGAGATCGGGCTTTCAAGGAGTGGTATGGCCGTAAGCGATCACTGCGGGCTGTAGAAGACTATTTCTATATACTCTTCTAAGAGTAATACTTGTTTTAGAGCTGCCTGTAAACGGTAGACCACCTGACACCTCAAATAAAAATGATTGGCTTTCCAGTTCGTTTTTTTTTTAAGTTTCTTCTTCTCTTGTGTTTAAATGACTGTGGTTACTGCCTTTATAATAGAAGCTTAAGCTAAAAAGCTTACAGCACCTAGTATTCCCAGGCAGTCTCCCATCCAAGTACTAACTAGGCCCAACTCTTCTTCGCTTCCGAGATCAGACGAGATCGGGCTTTCAAGGAGTGGTATGGCCGTAAGCGATCACTGCGGGCTGTAGAAGACTATTTCTATATACTCTTCTAAGAGTAATACTTGTTTTAGAGCTGCCTGTAAACGGTAGACCACCTGACACCTCAAATAAAAATGATTGGCTTTCCAGTTCGTTTTTTTTTTAAGTTTCTTCTTCTCTTGTGTTTAAATGACTGTGGTTACTGCCTTTATAATAGAAGCTTAAGCTAAAAAGCTTACAGCACCTAGTATTCCCAGGCAGTCTCCCATCCAAGTACTAACTAGGCCCAACTCTTCTTCGCTTCCGAGATCAGACGAGATCGGGCTTTCAAGGAGTGGTATGGCCGTAAGCGATCACTGCGGGCTGTAGAAGACTATTTCTATATACTCTTCTAAGAGTAATACTTGTTTTAGAGCTGCCTGTAAACGGTAGACCACCTGACACCTCAAATAAAAATGATTGGCTTTCCAGTTCGTTTTTTTTTTAAGTTTCTTCTTCTCTTGTGTTTAAATGACTGTGGTTACTGCCTTTATAATAGAAGCTTAAGCTAAAAAGCTTACAGCACCTAGTATTCCCAGGCAGTCTCCCATCCAAGTACTAACTAGGCCCAACTCTTCTTCGCTTCCGAGATCAGACGAGATCGGGCTTTCAAGGAGTGGTATGGCCGTAAGCGATCACTGCGGGCTGTAGAAGACTATTTCTATATACTCTTCTAAGAGTAATACTTGTTTTAGAGCTGCCTGTAAACGGTAGACCACCTGACACCTCAAATAAAAATGATTGGCTTTCCAGTTCGTTTTTTTTTTAAGTTTCTTCTTCTCTTGTGTTTAAATGACTGTGGTTACTGCCTTTATAATAGAAGCTTAAGCTAAAAAGCTTACAGCACCTAGTATTCCCAGGCAGTCTCCCATCCAAGTACTAACTAGGCCCAACTCTTCTTCGCTTCCGAGATCAGACGAGATCGGGCTTTCAAGGAGTGGTATGGCCGTAAGCGATCACTGCGGGCTGTAGAAGACTATTTCTATATACTCTTCTAAGAGTAATACTTGTTTTAGAGCTGCCTGTAAACGGTAGACCACCTGACACCTCAAATAAAAATGATTGGCTTTCCAGTTCGTTTTTTTTTGTTGTTGTTTTTTTTTCTTAAGTTTTCTTCTTCTCTTGTGTTTAAATGACTGTGGTTACTGCCTTTATAATAGAAGCTTAAGCTAAAAAGCTTACAGCACCTAGTATTCCCAGGCAGTCTCCCATCAAAGTACTAACGAGGCCCAACTCTTCTTCGCTTCCGAGATCAGACGAGATCGGGCTTTCAAGGAGTGGTATGGCCGTAAGCGATCACTGCTGGCTGTAGAAGACTATTTCTATATACTCTTCTAAGAGTAATACTTGTTTTAGAGCTGCCTGTAAACGGTAGACCACCTGACACCTCAAATGAAAATGATTGGCTTTCCAGTTCGTTTTTTTTTTAAGTTTCTTCTTCTCTTGTGTTTAAATGACTGTGGTTACTGCCTTTATAATAGAAGCTTAAGCTAAAAAGCTTACAGCACCTAGTATTCCCAGGCAGTCTCCCATCCAAGTACTAACTAGGCCCAACTCTTCTTCGCTTCCGAGATCAGACGAGATCGGGCTTTCAAGGAGTGGTATGGCCGTAAGCAATCACTGCGGGCTGTAGAAGACTATTTCTAAATACTCTTCTAAGAGTAATACTTGTTTTAGAGCTGCCTGTAAACGGTAGACCACCTGACACCTCAAATGAAAATGATTGGCTTTCCAGTTCGTTTTTTTTTGTTGTTGTTTTTTTTTTCTTAAGTTTTCTTCTTCTCTTGTGTTTACATGACTGTGGTTACTGCCTTTATAATAGAAGCTTAAGCTAAAAAGCTTACAGCACCTAGTATTCCCAGGCAGTCTCCCATCCAAGTACTAACTAGGCCCAACTCTTCTTCGCTTCCGAGATCAGACGAGATCGGGCTTTCAAGGAGTGGTATGGCCGTAAGCGATCACTGCGGGCTGTAGAAGACTATTTCTATATACTCTTCTAAGAGTAATACTTGTTTTAGAGCTGCCTGTAAACGGTAGACCACCTGACACCTCAAATAAAAATGATTGGCTTTCCAGTTCGTTTTTTTTTTAAGTTTCTTCTTCTCTTGTGTTTAAATGACTGTGGTTACTGCCTTTATAATAGAAGCTTAAGCTAAAAAGCTTACAGCACCTAGTATTCCCAGGCAGTCTCCCATCCAAGTACTAACTAGGCCCAACTCTTCTTCGCTTCCGAGATCAGACGAGATCGGGCTTTCAAGGAGTGGTATGGCCGTAAGCGATCACTGCGGGCTGTAGAAGACTATTTCTATATACTCTTCTAAGAGTAATACTTGTTTTAGAGCTGCCTGTAAACGGTAGACCACCTGACACCTCAAATAAAAATGATTGGCTTTCCAGTTCGTTTTTTTTTTAAGTTTCTTCTTCTCTTGTGTTTAAATGACTGTGGTTACTGCCTTTATAATAGAAGCTTAAGCTAAAAAGCTTACAGCACCTAGTATTCCCAGGCAGTCTCCCATCCAAGTACTAACTAGGCCCAACTCTTCTTCGCTTCCGAGATCAGACGAGATCGGGCTTTCAAGGAGTGGTATGGCCGTAAGCGATCACTGCGGGCTGTAGAAGACTATTTCTATATACTCTTCTAAGAGTAATACTTGTTTTAGAGCTGCCTGTAAACGGTAGACCACCTGACACCTCAAATAAAAATGATTGGCTTTCCAGTTCGTTTTTTTTTTAAGTTTCTTCTTCTCTTGTGTTTAAATGACTGTGGTTACTGCCTTTATAATAGAAGCTTAAGCTAAAAAGCTTACAGCACCTAGTATTCCCAGGCAGTCTCCCATCCAAGTACTAACTAGGCCCAACTCTTCTTCGCTTCCGAGATCAGACGAGATCGGGCTTTCAAGGAGTGGTATGGCCGTAAGCGATCACTGCGGGCTGTAGAAGACTATTTCTATATACTCTTCTAAGAGTAATACTTGTTTTAGAGCTGCCTGTAAACGGTAGACCACCTGACACCTCAAATAAAAATGATTGGCTTTCCAGTTCGTTTTTTTTTGTTGTTGTTTTTTTTTCTTAAGTTTTCTTCTTCTCTTGTGTTTAAATGACTGTGGTTACTGCCTTTATAATAGAAGCTTAAGCTAAAAAGCTTACAGCACCTAGTATTCCCAGGCAGTCTCCCATCAAAGTACTAACGAGGCCCAACTCTTCTTCGCTTCCGAGATCAGACGAGATCGGGCTTTCAAGGAGTGGTATGGCCGTAAGCGATCACTGCTGGCTGTAGAAGACTATTTCTATATACTCTTCTAAGAGTAATACTTGTTTTAGAGCTGCCTGTAAACGGTAGACCACCTGACACCTCAAATGAAAATGATTGGCTTTCCAGTTCGTTTTTTTTTTAAGTTTCTTCTTCTCTTGTGTTTAAATGACTGTGGTTACTGCCTTTATAATAGAAGCTTAAGCTAAAAAGCTTACAGCACCTAGTATTCCCAGGCAGTCTCCCATCCAAGTACTAACTAGGCCCAACTCTTCTTCGCTTCCGAGATCAGACGAGATCGGGCTTTCAAGGAGTGGTATGGCCGTAAGCAATCACTGCGGGCTGTAGAAGACTATTTCTAAATACTCTTCTAAGAGTAATACTTGTTTTAGAGCTGCCTGTAAACGGTAGACCACCTGACACCTCAAATGAAAATGATTGGCTTTCCAGTTCGTTTTTTTTTTAAGTTTCTTCTTCTCTTGTGTTTAAATGACTGTGGTTACTGCCTTTATAATAGAAGCTTAAGCTAAAAAGCTTACAGAACCTAGTATTCCCAGGCAGTCTCCCATCCAAGTACTAACTAGGCCCAACTCTTCTTCGCTTCCGAGATCAGACGAGATCGGGCTTTCAAGGAGTGGTATGGCCGTAAGCGATCACTGCGGGCTGTAGAAGACTATTTCTATATACTCTTCTAAGAGTAATACTTGTTTTAGAGCTGCCTGTAAACGGTAGACCACCTGACACCTCAAATAAAAATGATTGGCTTTCCAGTTCGTTTTTTTTTGTTGTTGTTTTTTTTTCTTAAGTTTTCTTCTTCTCTTGTGTTTAAATGACTGTGGTTACTGCCTTTATAATAGAAGCTTAAGCTAAAAAGCTTACAGCACCTAGTATTCCCAGGCAGTCTCCCATCCAAGTACTAACGAGGCCCAACTCTTCTTCGCTTCCGAGATCAGACGAGATCGGGCTTTCAAGGAGTGGTATGGCCGTAAGCGATCACTGCTGGCTGTAGAAGACTATTTCTATATAATCTTCTAAGAGTAATACTTGTTTTAGAGCTGCCTGTAAACGGTAGACCACCTGACACCTCAAATAAAAATGATTGGCTTTCCAGTTCGTTTTTTTTTTAAGTTTCTTCTTCTCTTGTGTTTAAATGACTGTGGTTACTGCCTTTATAATAGAAGCTTAAGCTAAAAAGCTTACAGCACCTAGTATTCCCAGGCAGTCTCCCATCCAAGTACTAACTAGGCCCAACTCTTCTTCGCTTCCGAGATCAGACGAGATCGGGCTTTCAAGGAGTGGTATGGCCGTAAGCAATCACTGCGGGCTGTAGAAGACTATTTCTAAATACTCTTCTAAGAGTAATACTTGTTTTAGAGCTGCCTGTAAACGGTAGACCACCTGACACCTCAAATGAAAATGATTGGCTTTCCAGTTCGTTTTTTTGCTGTTGTTTTTTTTTTCTTAAGTTTTCTTCTTCTCTTGTGTTTACATGACTGTGGTTACTGCCTTTATAATAGAAGCTTAAGCTAAAGAGCTTACAGCACCTAGTATTCCCAGGCAGTCTCCCATCCAAGTACTAACTAGGCCCAACTCTTCTTCGCTTCCGAGATCAGACGAGATCGGGCTTTCAAGGAGTGGTATGGCCGTAAGCGATCACTGCGGGCTGTAGAAGACTATTTCTATATACTCTTCTAAGAGTAATACTTGTTTTAGAGCTGCCTGTAAACGGTAGACCACCTGACACCTCAAATGAAAATGATTGGCTTTCCAGTTCGTTTTTTTTTTAAGTTTCTTCTTCTCTTGTGTTTAAATGACTGTGGTTACTGCCTTTATAATAGAAGCTTAAGCTAAAAAGCTTACAGAACCTAGTATTCCCAGGCAGTCTCCCATCCAAGTACTAACTAGGCCCAACTCTTCTTCGCTTCCGAGATCAGACGAGATCGGGCTTTCAAGGAGTGGTATGGCCGTAAGCGATCACTGCGGGCTGTAGAAGACTATTTCTATATACTCTTCTAAGAGTAATACTTGTTTTAGAGCTGCCTGTAAACGGTAGACCACCTGACACCTCAAATAAAAATGATTGGCTTTCCAGTTCGTTTTTTTTTGTTGTTGTTTTTTTTTTCTTAAGTTTTCTTCTTCTCTTGTGTTTAAATGACTGTGGTTACTGCCTTTATAATAGAAGCTTAAGCTAAAAAGCTTACAGCACCTAGTATTCCCAGGCAGTCTCCCATCCAAGTACTAACTAGGCCCAACTCTTCTTCGCTTCCGAGATCAGACGAGATCGGGCTTTCAAGGAGTGGTATGGCCGTAAGCGATCACTGCGGGCTGTAGAAGACTATTTCTATATACTCTTCTAAGAGTAATACTTGTTTTAGAGCTGCCTGTAAACGGTAGACCACCTGACACCTCAAATAAAAATGATTGGCTTTCCAGTTCGTTTTTTTTTGTTGTTGTTTTTTTTTTCTTAAGTTTTCTTCTTCTCTTGTGTTTAAATGACTGTGGTTACTGCCTTTATAATAGAAGCTTAAGCTAAAAAGCTTACAGCACCTAGTATTCCCAGGCAGTCTCCCATCCAAGTACTAACGAGGCCCAACTCTTCTTCGCTTCCGAGATCAGACGAGATCGGGCTTTCAAGGAGTGGTATGGCCGTAAGCGATCACTGCGGGCTGTAGAAGACTATTTCTATATACTCTTCTAAGAGTAATACTTGTTTTAGAGCTGCCTGTAAACGGTAGACCACCTGACACCTCAAATGAAAATGATTGGCTTTCCAGTTCGTTTTTTTTTTAAGTTTCTTCTTCTCTTGTGTTTAAATGACTGTGGTTACTGCCTTTATAATAGAAGCTTAAGCTAAAAAGCTTACAGAACCTAGTATTCCCAGGCAGTCTCCCATCCAAGTACTAACTAGGCCCAACTCTTCTTCGCTTCCGAGATCAGACGAGATCGGGCTTTCAAGGAGTGGTATGGCCGTAAGCGATCACTGCGGGCTGTAGAAGACTATTTCTATATACTCTTCTAAGAGTAATACTTGTTTTAGAGCTGCCTGTAAACGGTAGACCACCTGACACCTCAAATAAAAATGATTGGCTTTCCAGTTCGTTTTTTTTTGTTGTTGTTTTTTTTTTCTTAAGTTTTCTTCTTCTCTTGTGTTTAAATGACTGTGGTTACTGCCTTTATAATAGAAGCTTAAGCTAAAAAGCTTACAGCACCTAGTATTCCCAGGCAGTCTCCCATCCAAGTACTAACTAGGCCCAACTCTTCTTCGCTTCCGAGATCAGACGAGATCGGGCTTTCAAGGAGTGGTATGGCCGTAAGCGATCACTGCGGGCTGTAGAAGACTATTTCTATATACTCTTCTAAGAGTAATACTTGTTTTAGAGCTGCCTGTAAACGGTAGACCACCTGACACCTCAAATAAAAATGATTGGCTTTCCAGTTCGTTTTTTTTGTTTTGTTGTTTTTTTTTTTTAAGTTTTCTTCTTCTCTTGTGTTTAAATGACTGTGGTTACTGCCTTTATAATAGAAGCTTAAGCTAAAAAGCTTACAGCACCTAGTATTCCCAGGCAGTCTCCCATCCAAGTACTAACGAGGCCCAACTCTTCTTCGCTTCCGAGATCAGACGAGATCGGGCTTTCAAGGAGTGGTATGGCCGTAAGCGATCACTGCTGGCTGTAGAAGACTATTTCTATATAATCTTCTAAGAGTAATACTTGTTTTAGAGCTGCCTGTAAACGGTAGACCACCTGACACCTCAAATAAAAATGATTGGCTTTCCAGTTCGTTTTTTTTTTAAGTTTCTTCTTCTCTTGTGTTTAAATGACTGTGGTTACTGCCTTTATAATAGAAGCTTAAGCTAAAAAGCTTACAGCACCTAGTATTCCCAGGCAGTCTCCCATCCAAGTACTAACTAGGCCCAACTCTTCTTCGCTTCCGAGATCAGACGAGATCGGGCTTTCAAGGAGTGGTATGGCCGTAAGCAATCACTGCGGGCTGTAGAAGACTATTTCTAAATACTCTTCTAAGAGTAATACTTGTTTTAGAGCTGCCTGTAAACGGTAGACCACCTGACACCTCAAATGAAAATGATTGGCTTTCCAGTTCGTTTTTTTGCTGTTGTTTTTTTTTTCTTAAGTTTTCTTCTTCTCTTGTGTTTACATGACTGTGGTTACTGCCTTTATAATAGAAGCTTAAGCTAAAAAGCTTACAGAACCTAGTATTCCCAGGCAGTCTCCCATCCAAGTACTAACTAGGCCCAACTCTTCTTCGCTTCCGAGATCAGACGAGATCGGGCTTTCAAGGAGTGGTATGGCCGTAAGCGATCACTGCGGGCTGTAGAAGACTATTTCTATATACTCTTCTAAGAGTAATACTTGTTTTAGAGCTGCCTGTAAACGGTAGACCACCTGACACCTCAAATGAAAATGATTGGCTTTCCAGTTCGTTTTTTTTTTAAGTTTCTTCTTCTCTTGTGTTTAAATGACTGTGGTTACTGCCTTTATAATAGAAGCTTAAGCTAAAAAGCTTACAGAACCTAGTATTCCCAGGCAGTCTCCCATCCAAGTACTAACTAGGCCCAACTCTTCTTCGCTTCCGAGATCAGACGAGATCGGGCTTTCAAGGAGTGGTATGGCCGTAAGCGATCACTGCGGGCTGTAGAAGACTATTTCTATATACTCTTCTAAGAGTAATACTTGTTTTAGAGCTGCCTGTAAACGGTAGACCACCTGACACCTCAAATAAAAATGATTGGCTTTCCAGTTCGTTTTTTTTTGTTGTTGTTTTTTTTTTCTTAAGTTTTCTTCTTCTCTTGTGTTTAAATGACTGTGGTTACTGCCTTTATAATAGAAGCTTAAGCTAAAAAGCTTACAGCACCTAGTATTCCCAGGCAGTCTCCCATCCAAGTACTAACTAGGCCCAACTCTTCTTCGCTTCCGAGATCAGACGAGATCGGGCTTTCAAGGAGTGGTATGGCCGTAAGCGATCACTGCGGGCTGTAGAAGACTATTTCTATATACTCTTCTAAGAGTAATACTTGTTTTAGAGCTGCCTGTAAACGGTAGACCACCTGACACCTCAAATAAAAATGATTGGCTTTCCAGTTCGTTTTTTTTTGTTGTTGTTTTTTTTTTCTTAAGTTTTCTTCTTCTCTTGTGTTTAAATGACTGTGGTTACTGCCTTTATAATAGAAGCTTAAGCTAAAAAGCTTACAGCACCTAGTATTCCCAGGCAGTCTCCCATCCAAGTACTAACGAGGCCCAACTCTTCTTCGCTTCCGAGATCAGACGAGATCGGGCTTTCAAGGAGTGGTATGGCCGTAAGCGATCACTGCGGGCTGTAGAAGACTATTTCTATATACTCTTCTAAGAGTAATACTTGTTTTAGAGCTGCCTGTAAACGGTAGACCACCTGACACCTCAAATGAAAATGATTGGCTTTCCAGTTCGTTTTTTTTTTAAGTTTCTTCTTCTCTTGTGTTTAAATGACTGTGGTTACTGCCTTTATAATAGAAGCTTAAGCTAAAAAGCTTACAGAACCTAGTATTCCCAGGCAGTCTCCCATCCAAGTACTAACTAGGCCCAACTCTTCTTCGCTTCCGAGATCAGACGAGATCGGGCTTTCAAGGAGTGGTATGGCCGTAAGCGATCACTGCGGGCTGTAGAAGACTATTTCTATATACTCTTCTAAGAGTAATACTTGTTTTAGAGCTGCCTGTAAACGGTAGACCACCTGACACCTCAAATGAAAATGATTGGCTTTCCAGTTCGTTTTTTTGCTGTTGTTTTTTTTTTCTTAAGTTTTCTTCTTCTCTTGTGTTTACATGACTGTGGTTACTGCCTTTATAATAGAAGCTTAAGCTAAAGAGCTTACAGCACCTAGTATTCCCAGGCAGTCTCCCATCCAAGTACTAACTAGGCCCAACTCTTCTTCGCTTCCGAGATCAGACGAGATCGGGCTTTCAAGGAGTGGTATGGCCGTAAGCGATCACTGCGGGCTGTAGAAGACTATTTCTATATACTCTTCTAAGAGTAATACTTGTTTTAGAGCTGCCTGTAAACGGTAGACCACCTGACACCTCAAATGAAAATGATTGGCTTTCCAGTTCGTTTTTTTTTTAAGTTTCTTCTTCTCTTGTGTTTAAATGACTGTGGTTACTGCCTTTATAATAGAAGCTTAAGCTAAAAAGCTTACAGAACCTAGTATTCCCAGGCAGTCTCCCATCCAAGTACTAACTAGGCCCAACTCTTCTTCGCTTCCGAGATCAGACGAGATCGGGCTTTCAAGGAGTG
This sequence comes from Hoplias malabaricus, assembly GCF_029633855.1. Classification (NCBI taxonomy): domain Eukaryota; kingdom Metazoa; phylum Chordata; class Actinopteri; order Characiformes; family Erythrinidae; genus Hoplias; species Hoplias malabaricus. The sequence continues at coordinate 30,098 of NW_027100977.1, forward strand.
GTATGGCCGTAAGCGATCACTGCGGGCTGTAGAAGACTATTTCTATATACTCTTCTAAGAGTAATACTTGTTTTAGAGCTGCCTGTAAACGGTAGACCACCTGACACCTCAAATAAAAATGATTGGCTTTCCAGTTCGTTTTTTTTTGTTGTTGTTTTTTTTTTCTTAAGTTTTCTTCTTCTCTTGTGTTTAAATGACTGTGGTTACTGCCTTTATAATAGAAGCTTAAGCTAAAAAGCTTACAGCACCTAGTATTCCCAGGCAGTCTCCCATCCAAGTACTAACTAGGCCCAACTCTTCTTCGCTTCCGAGATCAGACGAGATCGGGCTTTCAAGGAGTGGTATGGCCGTAAGCGATCACTGCGGGCTGTAGAAGACTATTTCTATATACTCTTCTAAGAGTAATACTTGTTTTAGAGCTGCCTGTAAACGGTAGACCACCTGACACCTCAAATAAAAATGATTGGCTTTCCAGTTCGTTTTTTTTTGTTGTTGTTTTTTTTTTCTTAAGTTTTCTTCTTCTCTTGTGTTTAAATGACTGTGGTTACTGCCTTTATAATAGAAGCTTAAGCTAAAAAGCTTACAGCACCTAGTATTCCCAGGCAGTCTCCCATCCAAGTACTAACGAGGCCCAACTCTTCTTCGCTTCCGAGATCAGACGAGATCGGGCTTTCAAGGAGTGGTATGGCCGTAAGCGATCACTGCGGGCTGTAGAAGACTATTTCTATATACTCTTCTAAGAGTAATACTTGTTTTAGAGCTGCCTGTAAACGGTAGACCACCTGACACCTCAAATGAAAATGATTGGCTTTCCAGTTCGTTTTTTTTTTAAGTTTCTTCTTCTCTTGTGTTTAAATGACTGTGGTTACTGCCTTTATAATAGAAGCTTAAGCTAAAAAGCTTACAGAACCTAGTATTCCCAGGCAGTCTCCCATCCAAGTACTAACTAGGCCCAACTCTTCTTCGCTTCCGAGATCAGACGAGATCGGGCTTTCAAGGAGTGGTATGGCCGTAAGCGATCACTGCGGGCTGTAGAAGACTATTTCTATATACTCTTCTAAGAGTAATACTTGTTTTAGAGCTGCCTGTAAACGGTAGACCACCTGACACCTCAAATAAAAATGATTGGCTTTCCAGTTCGTTTTTTTTTGTTGTTGTTTTTTTTTTCTTAAGTTTTCTTCTTCTCTTGTGTTTAAATGACTGTGGTTACTGCCTTTATAATAGAAGCTTAAGCTAAAAAGCTTACAGCACCTAGTATTCCCAGGCAGTCTCCCATCCAAGTACTAACTAGGCCCAACTCTTCTTCGCTTCCGAGATCAGACGAGATCGGGCTTTCAAGGAGTGGTATGGCCGTAAGCGATCACTGCGGGCTGTAGAAGACTATTTCTATATACTCTTCTAAGAGTAATACTTGTTTTAGAGCTGCCTGTAAACGGTAGACCACCTGACACCTCAAATAAAAATGATTGGCTTTCCAGTTCGTTTTTTTTTGTTGTTGTTTTTTTTTTCTTAAGTTTTCTTCTTCTCTTGTGTTTAAATGACTGTGGTTACTGCCTTTATAATAGAAGCTTAAGCTAAAAAGCTTACAGCACCTAGTATTCCCAGGCAGTCTCCCATCCAAGTACTAACGAGGCCCAACTCTTCTTCGCTTCCGAGATCAGACGAGATCGGGCTTTCAAGGAGTGGTATGGCCGTAAGCGATCACTGCGGGCTGTAGAAGACTATTTCTATATACTCTTCTAAGAGTAATACTTGTTTTAGAGCTGCCTGTAAACGGTAGACCACCTGACACCTCAAATGAAAATGATTGGCTTTCCAGTTCGTTTTTTTTTTAAGTTTCTTCTTCTCTTGTGTTTAAATGACTGTGGTTACTGCCTTTATAATAGAAGCTTAAGCTAAAAAGCTTACAGAACCTAGTATTCCCAGGCAGTCTCCCATCCAAGTACTAACTAGGCCCAACTCTTCTTCGCTTCCGAGATCAGACGAGATCGGGCTTTCAAGGAGTGGTATGGCCGTAAGCGATCACTGCGGGCTGTAGAAGACTATTTCTATATACTCTTCTAAGAGTAATACTTGTTTTAGAGCTGCCTGTAAACGGTAGACCACCTGACACCTCAAATGAAAATGATTGGCTTTCCAGTTCGTTTTTTTTGCTGTTGTTTTTTTTTTCTTAAGTTTTCTTCTTCTCTTGTGTTTACATGACTGTGGTTACTGCCTTTATAATAGAAGCTTAAGCTAAAGAGCTTACAGCACCTAGTATTCCCAGGCAGTCTCCCATCCAAGTACTAACTAGGCCCAACTCTTCTTCGCTTCCGAGATCAGACGAGATCGGGCTTTCAAGGAGTGGTATGGCCGTAAGCGATCACTGCGGGCTGTAGAAGACTATTTCTATATACTCTTCTAAGAGTAATACTTGTTTTAGAGCTGCCTGTAAACGGTAGACCACCTGACACCTCAAATGAAAATGATTGGCTTTCCAGTTCGTTTTTTTTTTAAGTTTCTTCTTCTCTTGTGTTTAAATGACTGTGGTTACTGCCTTTATAATAGAAGCTTAAGCTAAAAAGCTTACAGAACCTAGTATTCCCAGGCAGTCTCCCATCCAAGTACTAACTAGGCCCAACTCTTCTTCGCTTCCGAGATCAGACGAGATCGGGCTTTCAAGGAGTGGTATGGCCGTAAGCGATCACTGCGGGCTGTAGAAGACTATTTCTATATACTCTTCTAAGAGTAATACTTGTTTTAGAGCTGCCTGTAAACGGTAGACCACCTGACACCTCAAATAAAAATGATTGGCTTTCCAGTTCGTTTTTTTTTGTTGTTGTTTTTTTTTTCTTAAGTTTTCTTCTTCTCTTGTGTTTAAATGACTGTGGTTACTGCCTTTATAATAGAAGCTTAAGCTAAAAAGCTTACAGCACCTAGTATTCCCAGGCAGTCTCCCATCCAAGTACTAACTAGGCCCAACTCTTCTTCGCTTCCGAGATCAGACGAGATCGGGCTTTCAAGGAGTGGTATGGCCGTAAGCGATCACTGCGGGCTGTAGAAGACTATTTCTATATACTCTTCTAAGAGTAATACTTGTTTTAGAGCTGCCTGTAAACGGTAGACCACCTGACACCTCAAATAAAAATGATTGGCTTTCCAGTTCGTTTTTTTTTGTTGTTGTTTTTTTTTTCTTAAGTTTTCTTCTTCTCTTGTGTTTAAATGACTGTGGTTACTGCCTTTATAATAGAAGCTTAAGCTAAAAAGCTTACAGCACCTAGTATTCCCAGGCAGTCTCCCATCCAAGTACTAACGAGGCCCAACTCTTCTTCGCTTCCGAGATCAGACGAGATCGGGCTTTCAAGGAGTGGTATGGCCGTAAGCGATCACTGCGGGCTGTAGAAGACTATTTCTATATACTCTTCTAAGAGTAATACTTGTTTTAGAGCTGCCTGTAAACGGTAGACCACCTGACACCTCAAATGAAAATGATTGGCTTTCCAGTTCGTTTTTTTTTTAAGTTTCTTCTTCTCTTGTGTTTAAATGACTGTGGTTACTGCCTTTATAATAGAAGCTTAAGCTAAAAAGCTTACAGAACCTAGTATTCCCAGGCAGTCTCCCATCCAAGTACTAACTAGGCCCAACTCTTCTTCGCTTCCGAGATCAGACGAGATCGGGCTTTCAAGGAGTGGTATGGCCGTAAGCGATCACTGCGGGCTGTAGAAGACTATTTCTATATACTCTTCTAAGAGTAATACTTGTTTTAGAGCTGCCTGTAAACGGTAGACCACCTGACACCTCAAATAAAAATGATTGGCTTTCCAGTTCGTTTTTTTTTGTTGTTGTTTTTTTTTTCTTAAGTTTTCTTCTTCTCTTGTGTTTAAATGACTGTGGTTACTGCCTTTATAATAGAAGCTTAAGCTAAAAAGCTTACAGCACCTAGTATTCCCAGGCAGTCTCCCATCCAAGTACTAACTAGGCCCAACTCTTCTTCGCTTCCGAGATCAGACGAGATCGGGCTTTCAAGGAGTGGTATGGCCGTAAGCGATCACTGCGGGCTGTAGAAGACTATTTCTATATACTCTTCTAAGAGTAATACTTGTTTTAGAGCTGCCTGTAAACGGTAGACCACCTGACACCTCAAATAAAAATGATTGGCTTTCCAGTTCGTTTTTTTTTGTTGTTGTTTTTTTTTTCTTAAGTTTTCTTCTTCTCTTGTGTTTAAATGACTGTGGTTACTGCCTTTATAATAGAAGCTTAAGCTAAAAAGCTTACAGCACCTAGTATTCCCAGGCAGTCTCCCATCCAAGTACTAACGAGGCCCAACTCTTCTTCGCTTCCGAGATCAGACGAGATCGGGCTTTCAAGGAGTGGTATGGCCGTAAGCGATCACTGCGGGCTGTAGAAGACTATTTCTATATACTCTTCTAAGAGTAATACTTGTTTTAGAGCTGCCTGTAAACGGTAGACCACCTGACACCTCAAATGAAAATGATTGGCTTTCCAGTTCGTTTTTTTTTTAAGTTTCTTCTTCTCTTGTGTTTAAATGACTGTGGTTACTGCCTTTATAATAGAAGCTTAAGCTAAAAAGCTTACAGAACCTAGTATTCCCAGGCAGTCTCCCATCCAAGTACTAACTAGGCCCAACTCTTCTTCGCTTCCGAGATCAGACGAGATCGGGCTTTCAAGGAGTGGTATGGCCGTAAGCGATCACTGCGGGCTGTAGAAGACTATTTCTATATACTCTTCTAAGAGTAATACTTGTTTTAGAGCTGCCTGTAAACGGTAGACCACCTGACACCTCAAATAAAAATGATTGGCTTTCCAGTTCGTTTTTTTTTGTTGTTGTTTTTTTTTTCTTAAGTTTTCTTCTTCTCTTGTGTTTAAATGACTGTGGTTACTGCCTTTATAATAGAAGCTTAAGCTAAAAAGCTTACAGCACCTAGTATTCCCAGGCAGTCTCCCATCCAAGTACTAACTAGGCCCAACTCTTCTTCGCTTCCGAGATCAGACGAGATCGGGCTTTCAAGGAGTGGTATGGCCGTAAGCGATCACTGCGGGCTGTAGAAGACTATTTCTATATACTCTTCTAAGAGTAATACTTGTTTTAGAGCTGCCTGTAAACGGTAGACCACCTGACACCTCAAATAAAAATGATTGGCTTTCCAGTTCGTTTTTTTTGTTTTGTTGTTTTTTTTTTTTAAGTTTTCTTCTTCTCTTGTGTTTAAATGACTGTGGTTACTGCCTTTATAATAGAAGCTTAAGCTAAAAAGCTTACAGCACCTAGTATTCCCAGGCAGTCTCCCATCCAAGTACTAACGAGGCCCAACTCTTCTTCGCTTCCGAGATCAGACGAGATCGGGCTTTCAAGGAGTGGTATGGCCGTAAGCGATCACTGCTGGCTGTAGAAGACTATTTCTATATAATCTTCTAAGAGTAATACTTGTTTTAGAGCTGCCTGTAAACGGTAGACCACCTGACACCTCAAATAAAAATGATTGGCTTTCCAGTTCGTTTTTTTTTTAAGTTTCTTCTTCTCTTGTGTTTAAATGACTGTGGTTACTGCCTTTATAATAGAAGCTTAAGCTAAAAAGCTTACAGCACCTAGTATTCCCAGGCAGTCTCCCATCCAAGTACTAACTAGGCCCAACTCTTCTTCGCTTCCGAGATCAGACGAGATCGGGCTTTCAAGGAGTGGTATGGCCGTAAGCAATCACTGCGGGCTGTAGAAGACTATTTCTAAATACTCTTCTAAGAGTAATACTTGTTTTAGAGCTGCCTGTAAACGGTAGACCACCTGACACCTCAAATGAAAATGATTGGCTTTCCAGTTCGTTTTTTTGCTGTTGTTTTTTTTTTCTTAAGTTTTCTTCTTCTCTTGTGTTTACATGACTGTGGTTACTGCCTTTATAATAGAAGCTTAAGCTAAAAAGCTTACAGAACCTAGTATTCCCAGGCAGTCTCCCATCCAAGTACTAACTAGGCCCAACTCTTCTTCGCTTCCGAGATCAGACGAGATCGGGCTTTCAAGGAGTGGTATGGCCGTAAGCGATCACTGCGGGCTGTAGAAGACTATTTCTATATACTCTTCTAAGAGTAATACTTGTTTTAGAGCTGCCTGTAAACGGTAGACCACCTGACACCTCAAATGAAAATGATTGGCTTTCCAGTTCGTTTTTTTTTTAAGTTTCTTCTTCTCTTGTGTTTAAATGACTGTGGTTACTGCCTTTATAATAGAAGCTTAAGCTAAAAAGCTTACAGAACCTAGTATTCCCAGGCAGTCTCCCATCCAAGTACTAACTAGGCCCAACTCTTCTTCGCTTCCGAGATCAGACGAGATCGGGCTTTCAAGGAGTGGTATGGCCGTAAGCGATCACTGCGGGCTGTAGAAGACTATTTCTATATACTCTTCTAAGAGTAATACTTGTTTTAGAGCTGCCTGTAAACGGTAGACCACCTGACACCTCAAATAAAAATGATTGGCTTTCCAGTTCGTTTTTTTTTGTTGTTGTTTTTTTTTTCTTAAGTTTTCTTCTTCTCTTGTGTTTAAATGACTGTGGTTACTGCCTTTATAATAGAAGCTTAAGCTAAAAAGCTTACAGCACCTAGTATTCCCAGGCAGTCTCCCATCCAAGTACTAACTAGGCCCAACTCTTCTTCGCTTCCGAGATCAGACGAGATCGGGCTTTCAAGGAGTGGTATGGCCGTAAGCGATCACTGCGGGCTGTAGAAGACTATTTCTATATACTCTTCTAAGAGTAATACTTGTTTTAGAGCTGCCTGTAAACGGTAGACCACCTGACACCTCAAATAAAAATGATTGGCTTTCCAGTTCGTTTTTTTTGTTTTGTTGTTTTTTTTTTTTAAGTTTTCTTCTTCTCTTGTGTTTAAATGACTGTGGTTACTGCCTTTATAATAGAAGCTTAAGCTAAAAAGCTTACAGCACCTAGTATTCCCAGGCAGTCTCCCATCCAAGTACTAACGAGGCCCAACTCTTCTTCGCTTCCGAGATCAGACGAGATCGGGCTTTCAAGGAGTGGTATGGCCGTAAGCGATCACTGCTGGCTGTAGAAGACTATTTCTATATAATCTTCTAAGAGTAATACTTGTTTTAGAGCTGCCTGTAAACGGTAGACCACCTGACACCTCAAATAAAAATGATTGGCTTTCCAGTTCGTTTTTTTTTTAAGTTTCTTCTTCTCTTGTGTTTAAATGACTGTGGTTACTGCCTTTATAATAGAAGCTTAAGCTAAAAAGCTTACAGCACCTAGTATTCCCAGGCAGTCTCCCATCCAAGTACTAACTAGGCCCAACTCTTCTTCGCTTCCGAGATCAGACGAGATCGGGCTTTCAAGGAGTGGTATGGCCGTAAGCAATCACTGCGGGCTGTAGAAGACTATTTCTAAATACTCTTCTAAGAGTAATACTTGTTTTAGAGCTGCCTGTAAACGGTAGACCACCTGACACCTCAAATGAAAATGATTGGCTTTCCAGTTCGTTTTTTTGCTGTTGTTTTTTTTTTCTTAAGTTTTCTTCTTCTCTTGTGTTTACATGACTGTGGTTACTGCCTTTATAATAGAAGCTTAAGCTAAAAAGCTTACAGAACCTAGTATTCCCAGGCAGTCTCCCATCCAAGTACTAACTAGGCCCAACTCTTCTTCGCTTCCGAGATCAGACGAGATCGGGCTTTCAAGGAGTGGTATGGCCGTAAGCGATCACTGCGGGCTGTAGAAGACTATTTCTATATACTCTTCTAAGAGTAATACTTGTTTTAGAGCTGCCTGTAAACGGTAGACCACCTGACACCTCAAATAAAAATGATTGGCTTTCCAGTTCGTTTTTTTTTGTTGTTGTTTTTTTTTTCTTAAGTTTTCTTCTTCTCTTGTGTTTAAATGACTGTGGTTACTGCCTTTATAATAGAAGCTTAAGCTAAAAAGCTTACAGCACCTAGTATTCCCAGGCAGTCTCCCATCCAAGTACTAACGAGGCCCAACTCTTCTTCGCTTCCGAGATCAGACGAGATCGGGCTTTCAAGGAGTGGTATGGCCGTAAGCGATCACTGCTGGCTGTAGAAGACTATTTCTATATAATCTTCTAAGAGTAATACTTGTTTTAGAGCTGCCTGTAAACGGTAGACCACCTGACACCTCAAATAAAAATGATTGGCTTTCCAGTTCGTTTTTTTTTTAAGTTTCTTCTTCTCTTGTGTTTAAATGACTGTGGTTACTGCCTTTATAATAGAAGCTTAAGCTAAAAAGCTTACAGCACCTAGTATTCCCAGGCAGTCTCCCATCCAAGTACTAACTAGGCCCAACTCTTCTTCGCTTCCGAGATCAGACGAGATCGGGCTTTCAAGGAGTGGTATGGCCGTAAGCAATCACTGCGGGCTGTAGAAGACTATTTCTAAATACTCTTCTTAGAGTAATACTTGTTTTAGAGCTGCCTGTAAACGGTAGACCACCTGACACCTCAAATGAAAATGATTGGCTTTCCAGTTCGTTTTTTTGCTGTTGTTTTTTTTTTCTTAAGTTTTCTTCTTCTCTTGTGTTTACATGACTGTGGTTACTGCCTTTATAATAGAAGCTTAAGCTAAAAAGCTTACAGAACCTAGTATTCCCAGGCAGTCTCCCATCCAAGTACTAACTAGGCCCAACTCTTCTTCGCTTCCGAGATCAGACGAGATCGGGCTTTCAAGGAGTGGTATGGCCGTAAGCGATCACTGCGGGCTGTAGAAGACTATTTCTATATACTCTTCTAAGAGTAATACTTGTTTTAGAGCTGCCTGTAAACGGTAGACCACCTGACACCTCAAATAAAAATGATTGGCTTTCCAGTTCGTTTTTTTTTGTTGTTGTTTTTTTTTTCTTAAGTTTTCTTCTTCTCTTGTGTTTAAATGACTGTGGTTACTGCCTTTATAATAGAAGCTTAAGCTAAAAAGCTTACAGCACCTAGTATTCCCAGGCAGTCTCCCATCCAAGTACTAACTAGGCCCAACTCTTCTTCGCTTCCGAGATCAGACGAGATCGGGCTTTCAAGGAGTGGTATGGCCGTAAGCAATCACTGCGGGCTGTAGAAGACTATTTCTAAATACTCTTCTAAGAGTAATACTTGTTTTAGAGCTGCCTGTAAACGGTAGACCACCTGACACCTCAAATGAAAATGATTGGCTTTCCAGTTCGTTTTTTTTTGTTGTTGTTTTTTTTTTCTTAAGTTTTCTTCTTCTCTTGTGTTTACATGACTGTGGTTACTGCCTTTATAATAGAAGCTTAAGCTAAAAAGCTTACAGCACCTAGTATTCCCAGGCAGTCTCCCATCCAAGTACTAACTAGGCCCAACTCTTCTTCGCTTCCGAGATCAGACGAGATCGGGCTTTCAAGGAGTGGTATGGCCGTAAGCGATCACTGCTGGCTGTAGAAGACTATTTCTATATACTCTTCTAAGAGCAATACTTGTTTTAGAGCTGCCTGTAAACGGTAGACCACCTGACACCTCAAATAAAAATGATTGGCTTTCCAGTTCGTTTTTTTTTTAAGTTTCTTCTTCTCTTGTGTTTAAATGACTGTGGTTACTGCCTTTATAATAGAAGCTTAAGCTAAAAAGCTTACAGCACCTAGTATTCCCAGGAAGTCTCCCATCCAAGTACTAACGAGGCCCAACTCTTCTTCGCTTCCGAGATCAGACGAGATCGGGCTTTCAAGGAGTGGTATGGCCGTAAGCGATCACTGCTGGCTGTAGAAGACTATTTCTATATAATCTTCTAAGAGTAATACTTGTTTTAGAGCTGCCTGTAAACGGTAGACCACCTGACACCTCAAATAAAAATGATTGGCTTTCCAGTTCGTTTTTTTTTTAAGTTTCTTCTTCTCTTGTGTTTAAATGACTGTGGTTACTGCCTTTATAATAGAAGCTTAAGCTAAAAAGCTTACAGCACCTAGTATTCCCAGGCAGTCTCCCATCCAAGTACTAACTAGGCCCAACTCTTCTTCGCTTCCGAGATCAGACGAGATCGGGCTTTCAAGGAGTGGTATGGCCGTAAGCAATCACTGCGGGCTGTAGAAGACTATTTCTAAATACTCTTCTAAGAGTAATACTTGTTTTAGAGCTGCCTGTAAACGGTAGACCACCTGACACCTCAAATGAAAATGATTGGCTTTCCAGTTCGTTTTTTTGCTGTTGTTTTTTTTTTCTTAAGTTTTCTTCTTCTCTTGTGTTTACATGACTGTGGTTACTGCCTTTATAATAGAAGCTTAAGCTAAAGAGCTTACAGCACCTAGTATTCCCAGGCAGTCTCCCATCCAAGTACTAACTAGGCCCAACTCTTCTTCGCTTCCGAGATCAGACGAGATCGGGCTTTCAAGGAGTGGTATGGCCGTAAGCGATCACTGCGGGCTGTAGAAGACTATTTCTATATACTCTTCTAAGAGTAATACTTGTTTTAGAGCTGCCTGTAAACGGTAGACCACCTGACACCTCAAATGAAAATGATTGGCTTTCCAGTTCGTTTTTTTTTAAGTTTCTTCTTCTCTTGTGTTTAAATGACTGTGGTTACTGCCTTTATAATAGAAGCTTAAGCTAAAAAGCTTACAGAACCTAGTATTCCCAGGCAGTCTCCCATCCAAGTACTAACTAGGCCCAACTCTTCTTCGCTTCCGAGATCAGACGAGATCGGGCTTTCAAGGAGTGGTATGGCCGTAAGCGATCACTGCGGGCTGTAGAAGACTATTTCTATATACTCTTCTAAGAGTAATACTTGTTTTAGAGCTGCCTGTAAACGGTAGACCACCTGACACCTCAAATGAAAATGATTGGCTTTCCAGTTCGTTTTTTTTGTTGTTGTTTTTTTTTTCTTAAGTTTTCTTCTTCTCTTGTGTTTACATGACTGTGGTTACTGCCTTTATAATAGAAGCTTAAGCTAAAAAGCTTACAGCACCTAGTATTCCCAGGCAGTCTCCCATCCAAGTACTAACTAGGCCCAACTCTTCTTCGCTTCCGAGATCAGACGAGATCGGGCTTTCAAGGAGTGGTATGGCCGTAAGCGATCACTGCGGGCTGTAGAAGACTATTTCTATATACTCTTCTAAGAGTAATACTTGTTTTAGAGCTGCCTGTAAACGGTAGACCACCTGACACCTCAAATAAAAATGATTGGCTTTCCAGTTCGTTTTTTTTTTAAGTTTCTTCTTCTCTTGTGTTTAAATGACTGTGGTTACTGCCTTTATAATAGAAGCTTAAGCTAAAAAGCTTACAGCACCTAGTATTCCCAGGAAGTCTCCCATCCAAGTACTAACGAGGCCCAACTCTTCTTCGCTTCCGAGATCAGACGAGATCGGGCTTTCAAGGAGTGGTATGGCCGTAAGCGATCACTGCTGGCTGTAGAAGACTATTTCTATATAATCTTCTAAGAGTAATACTTGTTTTAGAGCTGCCTGTAAACGGTAGACCACCTGACACCTCAAATAAAAATGATTGGCTTTCCAGTTCGTTTTTTTTTTAAGTTTCTTCTTCTCTTGTGTTTAAATGACTGTGGTTACTGCCTTTATAATAGAAGCTTAAGCTAAAAAGCTTACAGCACCTAGTATTCCCAGGCAGTCTCCCATCCAAGTACTAACTAGGCCCAACTCTTCTTCGCTTCCGAGATCAGACGAGATCGGGCTTTCAAGGAGTGGTATGGCCGTAAGCAATCACTGCGGGCTGTAGAAGACTATTTCTAAATACTCTTCTAAGAGTAATACTTGTTTTAGAGCTGCCTGTAAACGGTAGACCACCTGACACCTCAAATGAAAATGATTGGCTTTCCAGTTCGTTTTTTTGCTGTTGTTTTTTTTTTCTTAAGTTTTCTTCTTCTCTTGTGTTTACATGACTGTGGTTACTGCCTTTATAATAGAAGCTTAAGCTAAAGAGCTTACAGCACCTAGTATTCCCAGGCAGTCTCCCATCCAAGTACTAACTAGGCCCAACTCTTCTTCGCTTCCGAGATCAGACGAGATCGGGCTTTCAAGGAGTGGTATGGCCGTAAGCGATCACTGCGGGCTGTAGAAGACTATTTCTATATACTCTTCTAAGAGTAATACTTGTTTTAGAGCTGCCTGTAAACGGTAGACCACCTGACACCTCAAATGAAAATGATTGGCTTTCCAGTTCGTTTTTTTTTTAAGTTTCTTCTTCTCTTGTGTTTAAATGACTGTGGTTACTGCCTTTATAATAGAAGCTTAAGCTAAAAAGCTTACAGAACCTAGTATTCCCAGGCAGTCTCCCATCCAAGTACTAACTAGGCCCAACTCTTCTTCGCTTCCGAGATCAGACGAGATCGGGCTTTCAAGGAGTGGTATGGCCGTAAGCGATCACTGCGGGCTGTAGAAGACTATTTCTATATACTCTTCTAAGAGTAATACTTGTTTTAGAGCTGCCTGTAAACGGTAGACCACCTGACACCTCAAATGAAAATGATTGGCTTTCCAGTTCGTTTTTTTTGTTGTTGTTTTTTTTTTCTTAAGTTTTCTTCTTCTCTTGTGTTTACATGACTGTGGTTACTGCCTTTATAATAGAAGCTTAAGCTAAAAAGCTTACAGCACCTAGTATTCCCAGGCAGTCTCCCATCCAAGTACTAACTAGGCCCAACTCTTCTTCGCTTCCGAGATCAGACGAGATCGGGCTTTCAAGGAGTGGTATGGCCGTAAGCGATCACTGCGGGCTGTAGAAGACTATTTCTATATACTCTTCTAAGAGTAATACTTGTTTTAGAGCTGCCTGTAAACGGTAGACCACCTGACACCTCAAATAAAAATGATTGGCTTTCCAGTTCGTTTTTTTTTGTTGTTGTTTTTTTTTTCTTAAGTTTTCTTCTTCTCTTGTGTTTAAATGACTGTGGTTACTGCCTTTATAATAGAAGCTTAAGCTAAAAAGCTTACAGCACCTAGTATTCCCAGGCAGTCTCCCATCCAAGTACTAACGAGGCCCAACTCTTCTTCGCTTCCGAGATCAGACGAGATCGGGCTTTCAAGGAGTGGTATGGCCGTAAGCGATCACTGCTGGCTGTAGAAGACTATTTCTATATAATCTTCTAAGAGTAATACTTGTTTTAGAGCTGCCTGTAAACGGTAGACCACCTGACACCTCAAATAAAAATGATTGGCTTTCCAGTTCGTTTTTTTTTTAAGTTTCTTCTTCTCTTGTGTTTAAATGACTGTGGTTACTGCCTTTATAATAGAAGCTTAAGCTAAAAAGCTTACAGCACCTAGTATTCCCAGGCAGTCTCCCATCCAAGTACTAACTAGGCCCAACTCTTCTTCGCTTCCGAGATCAGACGAGATCGGGCTTTCAAGGAGTGGTATGGCCGTAAGCAATCACTGCGGGCTGTAGAAGACTATTTCTAAATACTCTTCTAAGAGTAATACTTGTTTTAGAGCTGCCTGTAAACGGTAGACCACCTGACACCTCAAATGAAAATGATTGGCTTTCCAGTTCGTTTTTTTGCTGTTGTTTTTTTTTTCTTAAGTTTTCTTCTTCTCTTGTGTTTACATGACTGTGGTTACTGCCTTTATAATAGAAGCTTAAGCTAAAGAGCTTACAGCACCTAGTATTCCCAGGCAGTCTCCCATCCAAGTACTAACTAGGCCCAACTCTTCTTCGCTTCCGAGATCAGACGAGATCGGGCTTTCAAGGAGTGGTATGGCCGTAAGCGATCACTGCGGGCTGTAGAAGACTATTTCTATATACTCTTCTAAGAGTAATACTTGTTTTAGAGCTGCCTGTAAACGGTAGACCACCTGACACCTCAAATGAAAATGATTGGCTTTCCAGTTCGTTTTTTTTGTTGTTGTTTTTTTTTTCTTAAGTTTTCTTCTTCTCTTGTGTTTACATGACTGTGGTTACTGCCTTTATAATAGAAGCTTAAGCTAAAAAGCTTACAGCACCTAGTATTCCCAGGCAGTCTCCCATCCAAGTACTAACTAGGCCCAACTCTTCTTCGCTTCCGAGATCAGACGAGATCGGGCTTTCAAGGAGTGGTATGGCCGTAAGCGATCACTGCGGGCTGTAGAAGACTATTTCTATATACTCTTCTAAGAGTAATACTTGTTTTAGAGCTGCCTGTAAACGGTAGACCACCTGACACCTCAAATAAAAATGATTGGCTTTCCAGTTCGTTTTTTTTTGTTGTTGTTTTTTTTTTCTTAAGTTTTCTTCTTCTCTTGTGTTTAAATGACTGTGGTTACTGCCTTTATAATAGAAGCTTAAGCTAAAAAGCTTACAGCACCTAGTATTCCCAGGCAGTCTCCCATCCAAGTACTAACGAGGCCCAACTCTTCTTCGCTTCCGAGATCAGACGAGATCGGGCTTTCAAGGAGTGGTATGGCCGTAAGCGATCACTGCTGGCTGTAGAAGACTATTTCTATATAATCTTCTAAGAGTAATACTTGTTTTAGAGCTGCCTGTAAACGGTAGACCACCTGACACCTCAAATAAAAATGATTGGCTTTCCAGTTCGTTTTTTTTTTAAGTTTCTTCTTCTCTTGTGTTTAAATGACTGTGGTTACTGCCTTTATAATAGAAGCTTAAGCTAAAAAGCTTACAGCACCTAGTATTCCCAGGCAGTCTCCCATCCAAGTACTAACTAGGCCCAACTCTTCTTCGCTTCCGAGATCAGACGAGATCGGGCTTTCAAGGAGTGGTATGGCCGTAAGCAATCACTGCGGGCTGTAGAAGACTATTTCTAAATACTCTTCTAAGAGTAATACTTGTTTTAGAGCTGCCTGTAAACGGTAGACCACCTGACACCTCAAATGAAAATGATTGGCTTTCCAGTTCGTTTTTTTGCTGTTGTTTTTTTTTTCTTAAGTTTTCTTCTTCTCTTGTGTTTACATGACTGTGGTTACTGCCTTTATAATAGAAGCTTAAGCTAAAGAGCTTACAGCACCTAGTATTCCCAGGCAGTCTCCCATCCAAGTACTAACTAGGCCCAACTCTTCTTCGCTTCCGAGATCAGACGAGATCGGGCTTTCAAGGAGTGGTATGGCCGTAAGCGATCACTGCGGGCTGTAGAAGACTATTTCTATATACTCTTCTAAGAGTAATACTTGTTTTAGAGCTGCCTGTAAACGGTAGACCACCTGACACCTCAAATGAAAATGATTGGCTTTCCAGTTCGTTTTTTTTTTAAGTTTCTTCTTCTCTTGTGTTTAAATGACTGTGGTTACTGCCTTTATAATAGAAGCTTAAGCTAAAAAGCTTACAGAACCTAGTATTCCCAGGCAGTCTCCCATCCAAGTACTAACTAGGCCCAACTCTTCTTCGCTTCCGAGATCAGACGAGATCGGGCTTTCAAGGAGTGGTATGGCCGTAAGCGATCACTGCGGGCTGTAGAAGACTATTTCTATATACTCTTCTAAGAGTAATACTTGTTTTAGAGCTGCCTGTAAACGGTAGACCACCTGACACCTCAAATAAAAATGATTGGCTTTCCAGTTCGTTTTTTTTTGTTGTTGTTTTTTTTTTCTTAAGTTTTCTTCTTCTCTTGTGTTTAAATGACTGTGGTTACTGCCTTTATAATAGAAGCTTAAGCTAAAAAGCTTACAGCACCTAGTATTCCCAGGCAGTCTCCCATCCAAGTACTAACTAGGCCCAACTCTTCTTCGCTTCCGAGATCAGACGAGATCGGGCTTTCAAGGAGTGGTATGGCCGTAAGCGATCACTGCGGGCTGTAGAAGACTATTTCTATATACTCTTCTAAGAGTAATACTTGTTTTAGAGCTGCCTGTAAACGGTAGACCACCTGACACCTCAAATAAAAATGATTGGCTTTCCAGTTCGTTTTTTTTTGTTGTTGTTTTTTTTTTCTTAAGTTTTCTTCTTCTCTTGTGTTTAAATGACTGTGGTTACTGCCTTTATAATAGAAGCTTAAGCTAAAAAGCTTACAGCACCTAGTATTCCCAGGCAGTCTCCCATCCAAGTACTAACGAGGCCCAACTCTTCTTCGCTTCCGAGATCAGACGAGATCGGGCTTTCAAGGAGTGGTATGGCCGTAAGCGATCACTGCTGGCTGTAGAAGACTATTTCTATATAATCTTCTAAGAGTAATACTTGTTTTAGAGCTGCCTGTAAACGGTAGACCACCTGACACCTCAAATAAAAATGATTGGCTTTCCAGTTCGTTTTTTTTTTAAGTTTCTTCTTCTCTTGTGTTTAAATGACTGTGGTTACTGCCTTTATAATAGAAGCTTAAGCTAAAAAGCTTACAGCACCTAGTATTCCCAGGCAGTCTCCCATCCAAGTACTAACTAGGCCCAACTCTTCTTCGCTTCCGAGATCAGACGAGATCGGGCTTTCAAGGAGTGGTATGGCCGTAAGCAATCACTGCGGGCTGTAGAAGACTATTTCTAAATACTCTTCTAAGAGTAATACTTGTTTTAGAGCTGCCTGTAAACGGTAGACCACCTGACACCTCAAATGAAAATGATTGGCTTTCCAGTTCGTTTTTTTGCTGTTGTTTTTTTTTTCTTAAGTTTTCTTCTTCTCTTGTGTTTACATGACTGTGGTTACTGCCTTTATAATAGAAGCTTAAGCTAAAGAGCTTACAGCACCTAGTATTCCCAGGCAGTCTCCCATCCAAGTACTAACTAGGCCCAACTCTTCTTCGCTTCCGAGATCAGACGAGATCGGGCTTTCAAGGAGTGGTATGGCCGTAAGCGATCACTGCGGGCTGTAGAAGACTATTTCTATATACTCTTCTAAGAGTAATACTTGTTTTAGAGCTGCCTGTAAACGGTAGACCACCTGACACCTCAAATGAAAATGATTGGCTTTCCAGTTCGTTTTTTTTTTAAGTTTCTTCTTCTCTTGTGTTTAAATGACTGTGGTTACTGCCTTTATAATAGAAGCTTAAGCTAAAAAGCTTACAGAACCTAGTATTCCCAGGCAGTCTCCCATCCAAGTACTAACTAGGCCCAACTCTTCTTCGCTTCCGAGATCAGACGAGATCGGGCTTTCAAGGAGTGGTATGGCCGTAAGCGATCACTGCGGGCTGTAGAAGACTATTTCTATATACTCTTCTAAGAGTAATACTTGTTTTAGAGCTGCCTGTAAACGGTAGACCACCTGACACCTCAAATAAAAATGATTGGCTTTCCAGTTCGTTTTTTTTTGTTGTTGTTTTTTTTTTCTTAAGTTTTCTTCTTCTCTTGTGTTTAAATGACTGTGGTTACTGCCTTTATAATAGAAGCTTAAGCTAAAAAGCTTACAGCACCTAGTATTCCCAGGCAGTCTCCCATCCAAGTACTAACTAGGCCCAACTCTTCTTCGCTTCCGAGATCAGACGAGATCGGGCTTTCAAGGAGTGGTATGGCCGTAAGCGATCACTGCGGGCTGTAGAAGACTATTTCTATATACTCTTCTAAGAGTAATACTTGTTTTAGAGCTGCCAGTAAACGGTAGACCACCTGACACCTCAAATAAAAATGATTGGCTTTCCAGTTCGTTTTTTTTTGTTGTTGTTTTTTTTTTCTTAAGTTTTCTTCTTCTCTTGTGTTTAAATGACTGTGGTTACTGCCTTTATAATAGAAGCTTAAGCTAAAAAGCTTACAGCACCTAGTATTCCCAGGCAGTCTCCCATCCAAGTACTAACGAGGCCCAACTCTTCTTCGCTTCCGAGATCAGACGAGATCGGGCTTTCAAGGAGTGGTATGGCCGTAAGCGATCACTGCTGGCTGTAGAAGACTATTTCTATATAATCTTCTAAGAGTAATACTTGTTTTAGAGCTGCCTGTAAACGGTAGACCACCTGACACCTCAAATAAAAATGATTGGCTTTCCAGTTCGTTTTTTTTTTAAGTTTCTTCTTCTCTTGTGTTTAAATGACTGTGGTTACTGCCTTTATAATAGAAGCTTAAGCTAAAAAGCTTACAGCACCTAGTATTCCCAGGCAGTCTCCCATCCAAGTACTAACTAGGCCCAACTCTTCTTCGCTTCCGAGATCAGACGAGATCGGGCTTTCAAGGAGTGGTATGGCCGTAAGCAATCACTGCGGGCTGTAGAAGACTATTTCTAAATACTCTTCTAAGAGTAATACTTGTTTTAGAGCTGCCTGTAAACGGTAGACCACCTGACACCTCAAATGAAAATGATTGGCTTTCCAGTTCGTTTTTTTGCTGTTGTTTTTTTTTTCTTAAGTTTTCTTCTTCTCTTGTGTTTACATGACTGTGGTTACTGCCTTTATAATAGAAGCTTAAGCTAAAGAGCTTACAGCACCTAGTATTCCCAGGCAGTCTCCCATCCAAGTACTAACTAGGCCCAACTCTTCTTCGCTTCCGAGATCAGACGAGATCGGGCTTTCAAGGAGTGGTATGGCCGTAAGCGATCACTGCGGGCTGTAGAAGACTATTTCTATATACTCTTCTAAGAGTAATCCTTGTTTTAGAGCTGCCTGTAAACGGTAGACCACCTGACACCTCAAATGAAAATGATTGGCTTTCCAGTTCGTTTTTTTTTTAAGTTTCTTCTTCTCTTGTGTTTAAATGACTGTGGTTACTGCCTTTATAATAGAAGCTTAAGCTAAAAAGCTTACAGAACCTAGTATTCCCAGGCAGTCTCCCATCCAAGTACTAACTAGGCCCAACTCTTCTTCGCTTCCGAGATCAGACGAGATCGGGCTTTCAAGGAGTGGTATGGCCGTAAGCGATCACTGCGGGCTGTAGAAGACTATTTCTATATACTCTTCTAAGAGTAATACTTGTTTTAGAGCTGCCTGTAAACGGTAGACCACCTGACACCTCAAATAAAAATGATTGGCTTTCCAGTTCGTTTTTTTTTGTTGTTGTTTTTTTTTTCTTAAGTTTTCTTCTTCTCTTGTGTTTAAATGACTGTGGTTACTGCCTTTATAATAGAAGCTTAAGCTAAAAAGCTTACAGCACCTAGTATTCCCAGGCAGTCTCCCATCCAAGTACTAACTAGGCCCAACTCTTCTTCGATTCCGAGATCAGACGAGATCGGGCTTTCAAGGAGTGGTATGGCCGTAAGCGATCACTGCGGGCTGTAGAAGACTATTTCTATATACTCTTCTAAGAGTAATACTTGTTTTAGAGCTGCCTGTAAACGGTAGACCACCTGACACCTCAAATAAAAATGATTGGCTTTCCAGTTCGTTTTTTTTTGTTGTTGTTTTTTTTTTCTTAAGTTTTCTTCTTCTCTTGTGTTTAAATGACTGTGGTTACTGCCTTTATAATAGAAGCTTAAGCTAAAAAGCTTACAGCACCTAGTATTCCCAGGCAGTCTCCCATCCAAGTACTAACGAGGCCCAACTCTTCTTCGCTTCCGAGATCAGACGAGATCGGGCTTTCAAGGAGTGGTATGGCCGTAAGCGATCACTGCTGGCTGTAGAAGACTATTTCTATATAATCTTCTAAGAGTAATACTTGTTTTAGAGCTGCCTGTAAACGGTAGACCACCTGACACCTCAAATAAAAATGATTGGCTTTCCAGTTCGTTTTTTTTTTAAGTTTCTTCTTCTCTTGTGTTTAAATGACTGTGGTTACTGCCTTTATAATAGAAGCTTAAGCTAAAAAGCTTACAGCACCTAGTATTCCCAGGCAGTCTCCCATCCAAGTACTAACTAGGCCCAACTCTTCTTCGCTTCCGAGATCAGACGAGATCGGGCTTTCAAGGAGTGGTATGGCCGTAAGCAATCACTGCGGGCTGTAGAAGACTATTTCTAAATACTCTTCTAAGAGTAATACTTGTTTTAGAGCTGCCTGTAAACGGTAGACCACCTGACACCTCAAATGAAAATGATTGGCTTTCCAGTTCGTTTTTTTGCTGTTGTTTTTTTTTTCTTAAGTTTTCTTCTTCTCTTGTGTTTACATGACTGTGGTTACTGCCTTTATAATAGAAGCTTAAGCTAAAGAGCTTACAGCACCTAGTATTCCCAGGCAGTCTCCCATCCAAGTACTAACTAGGCCCAACTCTTCTTCGCTTCCGAGATCAGACGAGATCGGGCTTTCAAGGAGTGGTATGGCCGTAAGCGATCACTGCGGGCTGTAGAAGACTATTTCTATATACTCTTCTAAGAGTAATACTTGTTTTAGAGCTGCCTGTAAACGGTAGACCACCTGACACCTCAAATGAAAATGATTGGCTTTCCAGTTCGTTTTTTTTTTAAGTTTCTTCTTCTCTTGTGTTTAAATGACTGTGGTTACTGCCTTTATAATAGAAGCTTAAGCTAAAAAGCTTACAGAACCTAGTATTCCCAGGCAGTCTCCCATCCAAGTACTAACTAGGCCCAACTCTTCTTCGCTTCCGAGATCAGACGAGATCGGGCTTTCAAGGAGTGGTATGGCCGTAAGCGATCACTGCGGGCTGTAGAAGACTATTTCTATATACTCTTCTAAGAGTAATACTTGTTTTAGAGCTGCCTGTAAACGGTAGACCACCTGACACCTCAAATAAAAATGATTGGCTTTCCAGTTCGTTTTTTTTTCTTAAGTTTTCTTCTTCTCTTGTGTTTAAATGACTGTGGTTACTGTCTTTATAATAGAAGCTTAAGCTAAAAAGCTTACAGCACCTAGTATTCCCAGGCAGTCTCCCATCCAAGTACTAACTAGGCCCAACTCTTCTTCGCTTCCGAGATCAGACGAGATCGGGCTTTCAAGGAGTGGTATGGCCGTAAGCGATCACTGCGGGCTGTAGAAGACTATTTCTATATACTCTTCTAAGAGTAATACTTGTTTTAGAGCTGCCTGTAAACGGTAGACCACCTGACACCTCAAATGAAAATGATTGGCTTTCCAGTTCGTTTTTTTTTTAAGTTTCTTCTTCTCTTGTGTTTAAATGACTGTGGTTACTGCCTTTATAATAGAAGCTTAAGCTAAAAAGCTTACAGAACCTAGTATTCCCAGGCAGTCTCCCATCCAAGTACTAACTAGGCCCAACTCTTCTTCGCTTCCGAGATCAGACGAGATCGGGCTTTCAAGGAGTGGTATGGCCGTAAGCGATCACTGCGGGCTGTAGAAGACTATTTCTATATACTCTTCTAAGAGTAATACTTGTTTTAGAGCTGCCTGTAAACGGTAGACCACCTGACACCTCAAATGAAAATGATTGGCTTTCCAGTTCGTTTTTTTTTGTTGTTGTTTTTTTTTTCTTAAGTTTTCTTCTTCTCTTGTGTTTACATGACTGTGGTTACTGCCTTTATAATAGAAGCTTAAGCTAAAAAGCTTACAGCACCTAGTATTCCCAGGCAGTCTCCCATCCAAGTACTAACTAGGCCCAACTCTTCTTCGCTTCCGAGATCAGACGAGATCGGGCTTTCAAGGAGTGGTATGGCCGTAAGCGATCACTGCGGGCTGTAGAAGACTATTTCTATATACTCTTCTAAGAGTAATACTTGTTTTAGAGCTGCCTGTAAACGGTAGACCACCTGACACCTCAAATGAAAATGATTGGCTTTCCAGTTCGTTTTTTTTTGTTGTTGTTTTTTTTTTCTTAAGTTTTCTTCTTCTCTTGTGTTTACATGACTGTGGTTACTGCCTTTATAATAGAAGCTTAAGCTAAAAAGCTTACAGCACCTAGTATTCCCAGGCAGTCTCCCATCCAAGTACTAACTAGGCCCAACTCTTCTTCGCTTCCGAGATCAGACGAGATCGGGCTTTCAAGGAGTGGTATGGCCGTAAGCGATCACTGCGGGCTGTAGAAGACTATTTCTATATACTCTTCTAAGAGTAATACTTGTTTTAGAGCTGCCTGTAAACGGTAGACCACCTGACACCTCAAATAAAAATGATTGGCTTTCCAGTTCGTTTTTTTTTGTTGTTGTTTTTTTTTTCTTAAGTTTTCTTCTTCTCTTGTGTTTAAATGACTGTGGTTACTGCCTTTATAATAGAAGCTTAAGCTAAAAAGCTTACAGCACCTAGTATTCCCAGGCAGTCTCCCATCCAAGTACTAACGAGGCCCAACTCTTCTTCGCTTCCGAGATCAGACGAGATCGGGCTTTCAAGGAGTGGTATGGCCGTAAGCGATCACTGCTGGCTGTAGAAGACTATTTCTATATAATCTTCTAAGAGTAATACTTGTTTTAGAGCTGCCTGTAAACGGTAGACCACCTGACACCTCAAATAAAAATGATTGGCTTTCCAGTTCGTTTTTTTTTTAAGTTTCTTCTTCTCTTGTGTTTAAATGACTGTGGTTACTGCCTTTATAATAGAAGCTTAAGCTAAAAAGCTTACAGCACCTAGTATTCCCAGGCAGTCTCCCATCCAAGTACTAACTAGGCCCAACTCTTCTTCGCTTCCGAGATCAGACGAGATCGGGCTTTCAAGGAGTGGTATGGCCGTAAGCAATCACTGCGGGCTGTAGAAGACTATTTCTAAATACTCTTCTAAGAGTAATACTTGTTTTAGAGCTGCCTGTAAACGGTAGACCACCTGACACCTCAAATGAAAATGATTGGCTTTCCAGTTCGTTTTTTTGCTGTTGTTTTTTTTTTCTTAAGTTTTCTTCTTCTCTTGTGTTTACATGACTGTGGTTACTGCCTTTATAATAGAAGCTTAAGCTAAAGAGCTTACAGCACCTAGTATTCCCAGGCAGTCTCCCATCCAAGTACTAACTAGGCCCAACTCTTCTTCGCTTCCGAGATCAGACGAGATCGGGCTTTCAAGGAGTGGTATGGCCGTAAGCGATCACTGCGGGCTGTAGAAGACTATTTCTATATACTCTTCTAAGAGTAATACTTGTTTTAGAGCTGCCTGTAAACGGTAGACCACCTGACACCTCAAATGAAAATGATTGGCTTTCCAGTTCGTTTTTTTTTTAAGTTTCTTCTTCTCTTGTGTTTAAATGACTGTGGTTACTGCCTTTATAATAGAAGCTTAAGCTAAAAAGCTTACAGCACCTAGTATTCCCAGGCAGTCTCCCATCCAAGTACTAACTAGGCCCAACTCTTCTTCGCTTCCGAGATCAGACGAGATCGGGCTTTCAAGGAGTGGTATGGCCGTAAGCGATCACTGCGGGCTGTAGAAGACTATTTCTATATACTCTTCTAAGAGTAATACTTGTTTTAGAGCTGCCTGTAAACGGTAGACCACCTGACACCTCAAATAAAAATGATTGGCTTTCCAGTTCGTTTTTTTTTGTTGTTGTTTTTTTTTTCTTAAGTTTTCTTCTTCTCTTGTGTTTAAATGACTGTGGTTACTGCCTTTATAATAGAAGCTTAAGCTAAAAAGCTTACAGCACCTAGTATTCCCAGGCAGTCTCCCATCCAAGTACTAACGAGGCCCAACTCTTCTTCGCTTCCGAGATCAGACGAGATCGGGCTTTCAAGGAGTGGTATGGCCGTAAGCGATCACTGCTGGCTGTAGAAGACTATTTCTATATAATCTTCTAAGAGTAATACTTGTTTTAGAGCTGCCTGTAAACGGTAGACCACCTGACACCTCAAATAAAAATGATTGGCTTTCCAGTTCGTTTTTTTTTTAAGTTTCTTCTTCTCTTGTGTTTAAATGACTGTGGTTACTGCCTTTATAATAGAAGCTTAAGCTAAAAAGCTTACAGCACCTAGTATTCCCAGGCAGTCTCCCATCCAAGTACTAACTAGGCCCAACTCTTCTTCGCTTCCGAGATCAGACGAGATCGGGCTTTCAAGGAGTGGTATGGCCGTAAGCAATCACTGCGGGCTGTAGAAGACTATTTCTAAATACTCTTCTAAGAGTAATACTTGTTTTAGAGCTGCCTGTAAACGGTAGACCACCTGACACCTCAAATGAAAATGATTGGCTTTCCAGTTCGTTTTTTTGCTGTTGTTTTTTTTTTCTTAAGTTTTCTTCTTCTCTTGTGTTTACATGACTGTGGTTACTGCCTTTATAATAGAAGCTTAAGCTAAAGAGCTTACAGCACCTAGTATTCCCAGGCAGTCTCCCATCCAAGTACTAACTAGGCCCAACTCTTCTTCGCTTCCGAGATCAGACGAGATCGGGCTTTCAAGGAGTGGTATGGCCGTAAGCGATCACTGCGGGCTGTAGAAGACTATTTCTATATACTCTTCTAAGAGTAATACTTGTTTTAGAGCTGCCTGTAAACGGTAGACCACCTGACACCTCAAATGAAAATGATTGGCTTTCCAGTTCGTTTTTTTTTTAAGTTTCTTCTTCTCTTGTGTTTAAATGACTGTGGTTACTGCCTTTATAATAGAAGCTTAAGCTAAAAAGCTTACAGAACCTAGTATTCCCAGGCAGTCTCCCATCCAAGTACTAACTAGGCCCAACTCTTCTTCGCTTCCGAGATCAGACGAGATCGGGCTTTCAAGGAGTGGTATGGCCGTAAGCGATCACTGCGGGCTGTAGAAGACTATTTCTATATACTCTTCTAAGAGTAATACTTGTTTTAGAGCTGCCTGTAAACGGTAGACCACCTGACACCTCAAATAAAAATGATTGGCTTTCCAGTTCGTTTTTTTTTGTTGTTGTTTTTTTTTTCTTAAGTTTTCTTCTTCTCTTGTGTTTAAATGACTGTGGTTACTGCCTTTATAATAGAAGCTTAAGCTAAAAAGCTTACAGCACCTAGTATTCCCAGGCAGTCTCCCATCCAAGTACTAACTAGGCCCAACTCTTCTTCGCTTCCGAGATCAGACGAGATCGGGCTTTCAAGGAGTGGTATGGCCGTAAGCGATCACTGCGGGCTGTAGAAGACTATTTCTATATACTCTTCTAAGAGTAATACTTGTTTTAGAGCTGCCAGTAAACGGTAGACCACCTGACACCTCAAATAAAAATGATTGGCTTTCCAGTTCGTTTTTTTTTGTTGTTGTTTTTTTTTTCTTAAGTTTTCTTCTTCTCTTGTGTTTAAATGACTGTGGTTACTGCCTTTATAATAGAAGCTTAAGCTAAAAAGCTTACAGCACCTAGTATTCCCAGGCAGTCTCCCATCCAAGTACTAACGAGGCCCAACTCTTCTTCGCTTCCGAGATCAGACGAGATCGGGCTTTCAAGGAGTGGTATGGCCGTAAGCGATCACTGCTGGCTGTAGAAGACTATTTCTATATAATCTTCTAAGAGTAATACTTGTTTTAGAGCTGCCTGTAAACGGTAGACCACCTGACACCTCAAATAAAAATGATTGGCTTTCCAGTTCGTTTTTTTTTTTAAGTTTCTTCTTCTCTTGTGTTTAAATGACTGTGGTTACTGCCTTTATAATAGAAGCTTAAGCTAAAAAGCTTACAGCACCTAGTATTCCCAGGCAGTCTCCCATCCAAGTACTAACTAGGCCCAACTCTTCTTCGCTTCCGAGATCAGACGAGATCGGGCTTTCAAGGAGTGGTATGGCCGTAAGCAATCACTGCGGGCTGTAGAAGACTATTTCTAAATACTCTTCTAAGAGTAATACTTGTTTTAGAGCTGCCTGTAAACGGTAGACCACCTGACACCTCAAATGAAAATGATTGGCTTTCCAGTTCGTTTTTTTGCTGTTGTTTTTTTTTTCTTAAGTTTTCTTCTTCTCTTGTGTTTACATGACTGTGGTTACTGCCTTTATAATAGAAGCTTAAGCTAAAGAGCTTACAGCACCTAGTATTCCCAGGCAGTCTCCCATCCAAGTACTAACTAGGCCCAACTCTTCTTCGCTTCCGAGATCAGACGAGATCGGGCTTTCAAGGAGTGGTATGGCCGTAAGCGATCACTGCGGGCTGTAGAAGACTATTTCTATATACTCTTCTAAGAGTAATACTTGTTTTAGAGCTGCCTGTAAACGGTAGACCACCTGACACCTCAAATGAAAATGATTGGCTTTCCAGTTCGTTTTTTTTTTAAGTTTCTTCTTCTCTTGTGTTTAAATGACTGTGGTTACTGCCTTTATAATAGAAGCTTAAGCTAAAAAGCTTACAGCACCTAGTATTCCCAGGCAGTCTCCCATCCAAGTACTAACGAGGCCCAACTCTTCTTCGCTTCCGAGATCAGACGAGATCGGGCTTTCAAGGAGTGGTATGGCCGTAAGCGATCACTGCTGGCTGTAGAAGACTATTTCTATATAATCTTCTAAGAGTAATACTTGTTTTAGAGCTGCCTGTAAACGGTAGACCACCTGACACCTCAAATAAAAATGATTGGCTTTCCAGTTCGTTTTTTTTTTAAGTTTCTTCTTCTCTTGTGTTTAAATGACTGTGGTTACTGCCTTTATAATAGAAGCTTAAGCTAAAAAGCTTACAGCACCTAGTATTCCCAGGCAGTCTCCCATCCAAGTACTAACTAGGCCCAACTCTTCTTCGCTTCCGAGATCAGACGAGATCGGGCTTTCAAGGAGTGGTATGGCCGTAAGCAATCACTGCGGGCTGTAGAAGACTATTTCTAAATACTCTTCTAAGAGTAATACTTGTTTTAGAGCTGCCTGTAAACGGTAGACCACCTGACACCTCAAATGAAAATGATTGGCTTTCCAGTTCGTTTTTTTGCTGTTGTTTTTTTTTTCTTAAGTTTTCTTCTTCTCTTGTGTTTACATGACTGTGGTTACTGCCTTTATAATAGAAGCTTAAGCTAAAGAGCTTACAGCACCTAGTATTCCCAGGCAGTCTCCCATCCAAGTACTAACTAGGCCCAACTCTTCTTCGCTTCCGAGATCAGACGAGATCGGGCTTTCAAGGAGTGGTATGGCCGTAAGCGATCACTGCGGGCTGTAGAAGACTATTTCTATATACTCTTCTAAGAGTAATACTTGTTTTAGAGCTGCCTGTAAACGGTAGACCACCTGACACCTCAAATGAAAATGATTGGCTTTCCAGTTCGTTTTTTTTTTAAGTTTCTTCTTCTCTTGTGTTTAAATGACTGTGGTTACTGCCTTTATAATAGAAGCTTAAGCTAAAAAGCTTACAGAACCTAGTATTCCCAGGCAGTCTCCCATCCAAGTACTAACTAGGCCCAACTCTTCTTCGCTTCCGAGATCAGACGAGATCGGGCTTTCAAGGAGTGGTATGGCCGTAAGCGATCACTGCGGGCTGTAGAAGACTATTTCTATATACTCTTCTAAGAGTAATACTTGTTTTAGAGCTGCCTGTAAACGGTAGACCACCTGACACCTCAAATAAAAATGATTGGCTTTCCAGTTCGTTTTTTTTTGTTGTTGTTTTTTTTTTCTTAAGTTTTCTTCTTCTCTTGTGTTTACATGACTGTGGTTACTGCCTTTATAATAGAAGCTTAAGCTAAAAAGCTTACAGCACCTAGTATTCCCAGGCAGTCTCCCATCCAAGTACTAACTAGGCCCAACTCTTCTTCGCTTCCGAGATCAGACGAGATCGGGCTTTCAAGGAGTGGTATGGCCGTAAGCGATCACTGCTGGCTGTAGAAGACTATTTCTATATACTCTTCTAAGAGCAATACTTGTTTTAGAGCTGCCTGTAAACGGTAGACCACCTGACACCTCAAATAAAAATGATTGGCTTTCCAGTTCGTTTTTTTTTTAAGTTTCTTCTTCTCTTGTGTTTAAATGACTGTGGTTACTGCCTTTATAATAGAAGCTTAAGCTAAAAAGCTTACAGCACCTAGTATTCCCAGGAAGTCTCCCATCCAAGTACTAACGAGGCCCAACTCTTCTTCGCTTCCGAGATCAGACGAGATCGGGCTTTCAAGGAGTGGTATGGCCGTAAGCGATCACTGCTGGCTGTAGAAGACTATTTCTATATAATCTTCTAAGAGTAATACTTGTTTTAGAGCTGCCTGTAAACGGTAGACCACCTGACACCTCAAATAAAAATGATTGGCTTTCCAGTTCGTTTTTTTTTTAAGTTTCTTCTTCTCTTGTGTTTAAATGACTGTGGTTACTGCCTTTATAATAGAAGCTTAAGCTAAAAAGCTTACAGCACCTAGTATTCCCAGGCAGTCTCCCATCCAAGTACTAACTAGGCCCAACTCTTCTTCGCTTCCGAGATCAGACGAGATCGGGCTTTCAAGGAGTGGTATGGCCGTAAGCAATCACTGCGGGCTGTAGAAGACTATTTCTAAATACTCTTCTAAGAGTAATACTTGTTTTAGAGCTGCCTGTAAACGGTAGACCACCTGACACCTCAAATGAAAATGATTGGCTTTCCAGTTCGTTTTTTTGCTGTTTTTTTTTTTTTCTTAAGTTTTCTTCTTCTCTTGTGTTTACATGACTGTGGTTACTGCCTTTATAATAGAAGCTTAAGCTAAAGAGCTTACAGCACCTAGTATTCCCAGGCAGTCTCCCATCCAAGTACTAACTAGGCCCAACTCTTCTTCGCTTCCGAGATCAGACGAGATCGGGCTTTCAAGGAGTGGTATGGCCGTAAGCGATCACTGCGGGCTGTAGAAGACTATTTCTATATACTCTTCTAAGAGTAATACTTGTTTTAGAGCTGCCTGTAAACGGTAGACCACCTGACACCTCAAATGAAAATGATTGGCTTTCCAGTTCGTTTTTTTTTTAAGTTTCTTCTTCTCTTGTGTTTAAATGACTGTGGTTACTGCCTTTATAATAGAAGCTTAAGCTAAAAAGCTTACAGCACCTAGTATTCCCAGGAAGTCTCCCATCCAAGTACTAACGAGGCCCAACTCTTCTTCGCTTCCGAGATCAGACGAGATCGGGCTTTCAAGGAGTGGTATGGCCGTAAGCGATCACTGCTGGCTGTAGAAGACTATTTCTATATAATCTTCTAAGAGTAATACTTGTTTTAGAGCTGCCTGTAAACGGTAGACCACCTGACACCTCAAATAAAAATGATTGGCTTTCCAGTTCGTTTTTTTTTTAAGTTTCTTCTTCTCTTGTGTTTAAATGACTGTGGTTACTGCCTTTATAATAGAAGCTTAAGCTAAAAAGCTTACAGCACCTAGTATTCCCAGGCAGTCTCCCATCCAAGTACTAACTAGGCCCAACTCTTCTTCGCTTCCGAGATCAGACGAGATCGGGCTTTCAAGGAGTGGTATGGCCGTAAGCAATCACTGCGGGCTGTAGAAGACTATTTCTAAATACTCTTCTAAGAGTAATACTTGTTTTAGAGCTGCCTGTAAACGGTAGACCACCTGACACCTCAAATGAAAATGATTGGCTTTCCAGTTCGTTTTTTTGCTGTTGTTTTTTTTTTCTTAAGTTTTCTTCTTCTCTTGTGTTTACATGACTGTGGTTACTGCCTTTATAATAGAAGCTTAAGCTAAAGAGCTTACAGCACCTAGTATTCCCAGGCAGTCTCCCATCCAAGTACTAACTAGGCCCAACTCTTCTTCGCTTCCGAGATCAGACGAGATCGGGCTTTCAAGGAGTGGTATGGCCGTAAGCGATCACTGCGGGCTGTAGAAGACTATTTCTATATACTCTTCTAAGAGTAATACTTGTTTTAGAGCTGCCTGTAAACGGTAGACCACCTGACACCTCAAATGAAAATGATTGGCTTTCCAGTTCGTTTTTTTTTTAAGTTTCTTCTTCTCTTGTGTTTAAATGACTGTGGTTACTGCCTTTATAATAGAAGCTTAAGCTAAAAAGCTTACAGAACCTAGTATTCCCAGGCAGTCTCCCATCCAAGTACTAACTAGGCCCAACTCTTCTTCGCTTCCGAGATCAGACGAGATCGGGCTTTCAAGGAGTGGTATGGCCGTAAGCGATCACTGCGGGCTGTAGAAGACTATTTCTATATACTCTTCTAAGAGTAATACTTGTTTTAGAGCTGCCTGTAAACGGTAGACCACCTGACACCTCAAATAAAAATGATTGGCTTTCCAGTTCGTTTTTTTTTTTTTGTTGTTTTTTTTTTTTTAGTTTTCTTCTTCTCTTGTGTTTAAATGACTGTGGTTACTGTCTTTATAATAGAAACTTAAGCTAAAAAGCTTACAGCACCTAGTATTCCCAGGCAGTCTCCCATCCAAGTACTAACTAGGCCCAACTCTTCTTCGCTTCCGAGATCAGACGAGATCGGGCTTTCAAGGAGTGGTATGGCCGTAAGCGATCACTGCTGGCTGTAGAAGACTATTTCTATATACTCTTCTAAGAGTAATACTTGTTTTAGAGCTGCCTGTAAACGGTAGACCACCTGACACCTCAAATAAAAATGATTGGCTTTCCAGTTCGTTTTTTTTTTAAGTTTCTTCTTCTCTTGTGTTTAAATGACTGTGGTTACTGCCTTTATAATAGAAGCTTAAGCTAAAAAGCTTACAGCACCTAGTATTCCCAGGCAGTCTCCCATCCAAGTACTAACTAGGCCCAACTCTTCTTCGCTTCCGAGATCAGACGAGATCGGGCTTTCAAGGAGTGGTATGGCCGTAAGCAATCACTGCGGGCTGTAGAAGACTATTTCTAAATACTCTTCTAAGAGTAATACTTGTTTTAGAGCTGCCTGTAAACGGTAGACCACCTGACACCTCAAATGAAAATGATTGGCTTTCCAGTTCGTTTTTTTGCTGTTGTTTTTTTTTTCTTAAGTTTTCTTCTTCTCTTGTGTTTACATGACTGTGGTTACTGCCTTTATAATAGAAGCTTAAGCTAAAGAGCTTACAGCACCTAGTATTCCCAGGCAGTCTCCCATCCAAGTACTAACTAGGCCCAACTCTTCTTCGCTTCCGAGATCAGACGAGATCGGGCTTTCAAGGAGTGGTATGGCCGTAAGCGATCACTGCGGGCTGTAGAAGACTATTTCTATATACTCTTCTAAGAGTAATACTTGTTTTAGAGCTGCCTGTAAACGGTAGACCACCTGACACCTCAAATGAAAATGATTGGCTTTCCAGTTCGTTTTTTTTTTAAGTTTCTTCTTCTCTTGTGTTTAAATGACTGTGGTTACTGCCTTTATAATAGAAGCTTAAGCTAAAAAGCTTACAGAACCTAGTATTCCCAGGCAGTCTCCCATCCAAGTACTAACTAGGCCCAACTCTTCTTCGCTTCCGAGATCAGACGAGATCGGGCTTTCAAGGAGTGGTATGGCCGTAAGCGATCACTGCGGGCTGTAGAAGACTATTTCTATATACTCTTCTAAGAGTAATACTTGTTTTAGAGCTGCCTGTAAACGGTAGACCACCTGACACCTCAAATAAAAATGATTGGCTTTCCAGTTCGTTTTTTTTTGTTGTTGTTTTTTTTTTCTTAAGTTTTCTTCTTCTCTTGTGTTTAAATGACTGTGGTTACTGCCTTTATAATAGAAGCTTAAGCTAAAAAGCTTACAGCACCTAGTATTCCCAGGTAGTCTCCCATCCAAGTACTAACTAGGCCCAACTCTTCTTCGCTTCCGAGATCAGACGAGATCGGGCTTTCAAGGAGTGGTATGGCCGTAAGCGATCACTGCTGGCTGTAGAAGACTATTTCTATATACTCTTCTAAGAGCAATACTTGTTTTAGAGCTGCCTGTAAACGGTAGACCACCTGACACCTCAAATAAAAATGATTGGCTTTCCAGTTCGTTTTTTTTTTAAGTTTCTTCTTCTCTTGTGTTTAAATGACTGTGGTTACTGCCTTTATAATAGAAGCTTAAGCTAAAAAGCTTACAGCACCTAGTATTCCCAGGAAGTCTCCCATCCAAGTACTAACGAGGCCCAACTCTTCTTCGCTTCCGAGATCAGACGAGATCGGGCTTTCAAGGAGTGGTATGGCCGTAAGCGACCACTGCTGGCTGTAGAAGACTATTTCTATATAATCTTCTAAGAGTAATACTTGTTTTAGAGCTGCCTGTAAACGGTAGACCACCTGACACCTCAAATAAAAATGATTGGCTTTCCAGTTCGTTTTTTTTTTAAGTTTCTTCTTCTCTTGTGTTTAAATGACTGTGGTTACTGCCTTTATAATAGAAGCTTAAGCTAAAAAGCTTACAGCACCTAGTATTCCCAGGCAGTCTCCCATCCAAGTACTAACTAGGCCCAACTCTTCTTCGCTTCCGAGATCAGACGAGATCGGGCTTTCAAGGAGTGGTATGGCCGTAAGCAATCACTGCGGGCTGTAGAAGACTATTTCTAAATACTCTTCTAAGAGTAATACTTGTTTTAGAGCTGCCTGTAAACGGTAGACCACCTGACACCTCAAATGAAAATGATTGGCTTTCCAGTTCGTTTTTTTGCTGTTGTTTTTTTTTTCTTAAGTTTTCTTCTTCTCTTGTGTTTACATGACTGTGGTTACTGCCTTTATAATAGAAGCTTAAGCTAAAGAGCTTACAGCACCTAGTATTCCCAGGCAGTCTCCCATCCAAGTACTAACTAGGCCCAACTCTTCTTCGCTTCCGAGATCAGACGAGATCGGGCTTTCAAGGAGTGGTATGGCCGTAAGCGATCACTGCGGGCTGTAGAAGACTATTTCTATATACTCTTCTAAGAGTAATACTTGTTTTAGAGCTGCCTGTAAACGGTAGACCACCTGACACCTCAAATGAAAATGATTGGCTTTCCAGTTCGTTTTTTTTTTAAGTTTCTTCTTCTCTTGTGTTTAAATGACTGTGGTTACTGCCTTTATAATAGAAGCTTAAGCTAAAAAGCTTACAGAACCTAGTATTCCCAGGCAGTCTCCCATCCAAGTACTAACTAGGCCCAACTCTTCTTCGCTTCCGAGATCAGACGAGATCGGGCTTTCAAGGAGTGGTATGGCCGTAAGCGATCACTGCGGGCTGTAGAAGACTATTTCTATATACTCTTCTAAGAGTAATACTTGTTTTAGAGCTGCCTGTAAACGGTAGACCACCTGACACCTCAAATAAAAATGATTGGCTTTCCAGTTCGTTTTTTTTTTAAGTTTCTTCTTCTCTTGTGTTTAAATGACTGTGGTTACTGCCTTTATAATAGAAGCTTAAGCTAAAAAGCTTACAGCACCTAGTATTCCCAGGCAGTCTCCCATCCAAGTACTAACTAGGCCCAACTCTTCTTCGCTTCCGAGATCAGACGAGATCGGGCTTTCAAGGAGTGGTATGGCCGTAAGCAATCACTGCGGGCTGTAGAAGACTATTTCTAAATACTCTTCTAAGAGTAATACTTGTTTTAGAGCTGCCTGTAAACGGTAGACCACCTGACACCTCAAATGAAAATGATTGGCTTTCCAGTTCGTTTTTTTGCTGTTGTTTTTTTTTTCTTAAGTTTTCTTCTTCTCTTGTGTTTACATGACTGTGGTTACTGCCTTTATAATAGAAGCTTAAGCTAAAGAGCTTACAGCACCTAGTATTCCCAGGCAGTCTCCCATCCAAGTACTAACTAGGCCCAACTCTTCTTCGCTTCCGAGATCAGACGAGATCGGGCTTTCAAGGAGTGGTATGGCCGTAAGCGATCACTGCGGGCTGTAGAAGACTATTTCTATATACTCTTCTAAGAGTAATACTTGTTTTAGAGCTGCCTGTAAACGGTAGACCACCTGACACCTCAAATGAAAATGATTGGCTTTCCAGTTCGTTTTTTTTTTAAGTTTCTTCTTCTCTTGTGTTTAAATGACTGTGGTTACTGCCTTTATAATAGAAGCTTAAGCTAAAAAGCTTACAGAACCTAGTATTCCCAGGCAGTCTCCCATCCAAGTACTAACTAGGCCCAACTCTTCTTCGCTTCCGAGATCAGACGAGATCGGGCTTTCAAGGAGTGGTATGGCCGTAAGCGATCACTGCGGGCTGTAGAAGACTATTTCTATATACTCTTCTAAGAGTAATACTTGTTTTAGAGCTGCCTGTAAACGGTAGACCACCTGACACCTCAAATAAAAATGATTGGCTTTCCAGTTCGTTTTTTTTTGTTGTTGTTTTTTTTTTCTTAAGTTTTCTTCTTCTCTTGTGTTTAAATGACTGTGGTTACTGCCTTTATAATAGAAGCTTAAGCTAAAAAGCTTACAGCACCTAGTATTCCCAGGCAGTCTCCCATCCAAGTACTAACTAGGCCCAACTCTTCTTCGCTTCCGAGATCAGACGAGATCGGGCTTTCAAGGAGTGGTATGGCCGTAAGCGATCACTGCTGGCTGTAGAAGACTATTTCTATATACTCTTCTAAGAGCAATACTTGTTTTAGAGCTGCCTGTAAACGGTAGACCACCTGACACCTCAAATAAAAATGATTGGCTTTCCAGTTCGTTTTTTTTTTAAGTTTCTTCTTCTCTTGTGTTTAAATGACTGTGGTTACTGCCTTTATAATAGAAGCTTAAGCTAAAAAGCTTACAGCACCTAGTATTCCCAGGAAGTCTCCCATCCAAGTACTAACGAGGCCCAACTCTTCTTCGCTTCCGAGATCAGACGAGATCGGGCTTTCAAGGAGTGGTATGGCCGTAAGCGACCACTGCTGGCTGTAGAAGACTATTTCTATATAATCTTCTAAGAGTAATACTTGTTTTAGAGCTGCCTGTAAACGGTAGACCACCTGACACCTCAAATAAAAATGATTGGCTTTCCAGTTCGTTTTTTTTTTAAGTTTCTTCTTCTCTTGTGTTTAAATGACTGTGGTTACTGCCTTTATAATAGAAGCTTAAGCTAAAAAGCTTACAGCACCTAGTATTCCCAGGCAGTCTCCCATCCAAGTACTAACTAGGCCCAACTCTTCTTCGCTTCCGAGATCAGACGAGATCGGGCTTTCAAGGAGTGGTATGGCCGTAAGCAATCACTGCGGGCTGTAGAAGACTATTTCTAAATACTCTTCTAAGAGTAATACTTGTTTTAGAGCTGCCTGTAAACGGTAGACCACCTGACACCTCAAATGAAAATGATTGGCTTTCCAGTTCGTTTTTTTGCTGTTGTTTTTTTTTTCTTAAGTTTTCTTCTTCTCTTGTGTTTACATGACTGTGGTTACTGCCTTTATAATAGAAGCTTAAGCTAAAGAGCTTACAGCACCTAGTATTCCCAGGCAGTCTCCCATCCAAGTACTAACTAGGCCCAACTCTTCTTCGCTTCCGAGATCAGACGAGATCGGGCTTTCAAGGAGTGGTATGGCCGTAAGCGATCACTGCGGGCTGTAGAAGACTATTTCTATATACTCTTCTAAGAGTAATACTTGTTTTAGAGCTGCCTGTAAACGGTAGACCACCTGACACCTCAAATGAAAATGATTGGCTTTCCAGTTCGTTTTTTTTTTAAGTTTCTTCTTCTCTTGTGTTTAAATGACTGTGGTTACTGCCTTTATAATAGAAGCTTAAGCTAAAAAGCTTACAGCACCTAGTATTCCCAGGCAGTCTCCCATCCAAGTACTAACTAGGCCCAACTCTTCTTCGCTTCCGAGATCAGACGAGATCGGGCTTTCAAGGAGTGGTATGGCCGTAAGCGATCACTGCTGGCTGTAGAAGACTATTTCTATATACTCTTCTAAGAGCAATACTTGTTTTAGAGCTGCCTGTAAACGGTAGACCACCTGACACCTCAAATAAAAATGATTGGCTTTCCAGTTCGTTTTTTTTTTAAGTTTCTTCTTCTCTTGTGTTTAAATGACTGTGGTTACTGCCTTTATAATAGAAGCTTAAGCTAAAAAGCTTACAGCACCTAGTATTCCCAGGAAGTCTCCCATCCAAGTACTAACGAGGCCCAACTCTTCTTCGCTTCCGAGATCAGACGAGATCGGGCTTTCAAGGAGTGGTATGGCCGTAAGCGACCACTGCTGGCTGTAGAAGACTATTTCTATATAATCTTCTAAGAGTAATACTTGTTTTAGAGCTGCCTGTAAACGGTAGACCACCTGACACCTCAAATAAAAATGATTGGCTTTCCAGTTCGTTTTTTTTTTAAGTTTCTTCTTCTCTTGTGTTTAAATGACTGTGGTTACTGCCTTTATAATAGAAGCTTAAGCTAAAAAGCTTACAGCACCTAGTATTCCCAGGCAGTCTCCCATCCAAGTACTAACTAGGCCCAACTCTTCTTCGCTTCCGAGATCAGACGAGATCGGGCTTTCAAGGAGTGGTATGGCCGTAAGCAATCACTGCGGGCTGTAGAAGACTATTTCTAAATACTCTTCTAAGAGTAATACTTGTTTTAGAGCTGCCTGTAAACGGTAGACCACCTGACACCTCAAATGAAAATGATTGGCTTTCCAGTTCGTTTTTTTGCTGTTGTTTTTTTTTTCTTAAGTTTTCTTCTTCTCTTGTGTTTACATGACTGTGGTTACTGCCTTTATAATAGAAGCTTAAGCTAAAGAGCTTACAGCACCTAGTATTCCCAGGCAGTCTCCCATCCAAGTACTAACTAGGCCCAACTCTTCTTCGCTTCCGAGATCAGACGAGATCGGGCTTTCAAGGAGTGGTATGGCCGTAAGCGATCACTGCGGGCTGTAGAAGACTATTTCTATATACTCTTCTAAGAGTAATACTTGTTTTAGAGCTGCCTGTAAACGGTAGACCACCTGACACCTCAAATGAAAATGATTGGCTTTCCAGTTCGTTTTTTTTTTAAGTTTCTTCTTCTCTTGTGTTTAAATGACTGTGGTTACTGCCTTTATAATAGAAGCTTAAGCTAAAAAGCTTACAGAACCTAGTATTCCCAGGCAGTCTCCCATCCAAGTACTAACTAGGCCCAACTCTTCTTCGCTTCCGAGATCAGACGAGATCGGGCTTTCAAGGAGTGGTATGGCCGTAAGCGATCACTGCGGGCTGTAGAAGACTATTTCTATATACTCTTCTAAGAGTAATACTTGTTTTAGAGCTGCCTGTAAACGGTAGACCACCTGACACCTCAAATAAAAATGATTGGCTTTCCAGTTCGTTTTTTTTTTGTTGTTGTTTTTTTTTTCTTAAGTTTTCTTCTTCTCTTGTGTTTAAATGACTGTGGTTACTGCCTTTATAATAGAAGCTTAAGCTAAAAAGCTTACAGCACCTAGTATTCCCAGGCAGTCTCCCATCCAAGTACTAACTAGGCCCAACTCTTCTTCGCTTCCGAGATCAGACGAGATCGGGCTTTCAAGGAGTGGTATGGCCGTAAGCGATCACTGCGGGCTGTAGAAGACTATTTCTATATACTCTTCTAAGAGCAATACTTGTTTTAGAGCTGCCTGTAAACGGTAGACCACCTGACACCTCAAATAAAAATGATTGGCTTTCCAGTTCGTTTTTTTTTTAAGTTTCTTCTTCTCTTGTGTTTAAATGACTGTGGTTACTGCCTTTATAATAGAAGCTTAAGCTAAAAAGCTTACAGCACCTAGTATTCCCAGGCAGTCTCCCATCCAAGTACTAACTAGGCCTAACTCTTCTTCGCTTCCGAGATCAGACGAGATCGGGCTTTCAAGGAGTGGTATGGCCGTAAGCAATCACTGCGGGCTGTAGAAGACTATTTCTAAATACTCTTCTAAGAGTAATACTTGTTTTAGAGCTGCCTGTAAACGGTAGACCACCTGACACCTCAAATGAAAATGATTGGCTTTCCAGTTCGTTTTTTTGCTGTTGTTTTTTTTTTTTCTTAAGTTGTCTTCTTCTCTTGTGTTTACATGACTGTGGTTACTGCCTTTATAATAGAAGCTTAAGCTAAAGAGCTTACAGCACCTAGTATTCCCAGGCAGTCTCCCATCCAAGTACTAACTAGGCCCAACTCTTCTTCGCTTCCGAGATCAGACGAGATCGGGCTTTCAAGGAGTGGTATGGCCGTAAGCGATCACTGCGGGCTGTAGAAGACTATTTCTATATACTCTTCTAAGAGTAATACTTGTTTTAGAGCTGCCTGTAAACGGTAGACCACCTGACACCTCAAATGAAAATGATTGGCTTTCCAGTTCGTTTTTTTTTTAAGTTTCTTCTTCTCTTGTGTTTAAATGACTGTGGTTACTGCCTTTATAATAGAAGCTTAAGCTAAAAAGCTTACAGAACCTAGTATTCCCAGGCAGTCTCCCATCCAAGTACTAACTAGGCCCAACTCTTCTTCGCTTCCGAGATCAGACGAGATCGGGCTTTCAAGGAGTGGTATGGCCGTAAGCAATCACTGCGGGCTGTAGAAGACTATTTCTAAATACTCTTCTAAGAGTAATACTTGTTTTAGAGCTGCCTGTAAACGGTAGACCACCTGACACCTCAAATGAAAATGATTGGCTTTCCAGTTCGTTTTTTTGCTGTTGTTTTTTTTTTCTTAAGTTTTCTTCTTCTCTTGTGTTTACATGACTGTGGTTACTGCCTTTATAATAGAAGCTTAAGCTAAAGAGCTTACAGCACCTAGTATTCCCAGGCAGTCTCCCATCCAAGTACTAACTAGGCCCAACTCTTCTTCGCTTCCGAGATCAGACGAGATCGGGCTTTCAAGGAGTGGTATGGCCGTAAGCGATCACTGCGGGCTGTAGAAGACTATTTCTATATACTCTTCTAAGAGTAATACTTGTTTTAGAGCTGCCTGTAAACGGTAGACCACCTGACACCTCAAATGAAAATGATTGGCTTTCCAGTTCGTTTTTTTTTTAAGTTTCTTCTTCTCTTGTGTTTAAATGACTGTGGTTACTGCCTTTATAATAGAAGCTTAAGCTAAAAAGCTTACAGAACCTAGTATTCCCAGGCAGTCTCCCATCCAAGTACTAACTAGGCCCAACTCTTCTTCGCTTCCGAGATCAGACGAGATCGGGCTTTCAAGGAGTGGTATGGCCGTAAGCGATCACTGCGGGCTGTAGAAGACTATTTCTATATACTCTTCTAAGAGTAATACTTGTTTTAGAGCTGCCTGTAAACGGTAGACCACCTGACACCTCAAATAAAAATGATTGGCTTTCCAGTTCGTTTTTTTTTTGTTGTTGTTTTTTTTTTCTTAAGTTTTCTTCTTCTCTTGTGTTTAAATGACTGTGGTTACTGCCTTTATAATAGAAGCTTAAGCTAAAAAGCTTACCGCACCTAGTATTCCCAGGCAGTCTCCCATCCAAGTACTAACTAGGCCCAACTCTTCTTCGCTTCCGAGATCAGACGAGATCGGGCTTTCAAGGAGTGGTATGGCCGTAAGCAATCACTGCGGGCTGTAGAAGACTATTTCTAAATACTCTTCTAAGAGTAATACTTGTTTTAGAGCTGCCTGTAAACGGTAGACCACCTGACACCTCAAATGAAAATGATTGGCTTTCCAGTTCGTTTTTTTGCTGTTGTTTTTTTTTTCTTAAGTTTTCTTCTTCTCTTGTGTTTACATGACTGTGGTTACTGCCTTTATAATAGAAGCTTAAGCTAAAGAGCTTACAGCACCTAGTATTCCCAGGCAGTCTCCCATCCAAGTACTAACTAGGCCCAACTCTTCTTCGCTTCCGAGATCAGACGAGATCGGGCTTTCAAGGAGTGGTATGGCCGTAAGCGATCACTGCGGGCTGTAGAAGACTATTTCTATATACTCTTCTAAGAGTAATACTTGTTTTAGAGCTGCCTGTAAACGGTAGACCACCTGACACCTCAAATGAAAATGATTGGCTTTCCAGTTCGTTTTTTTTTTAAGTTTCTTCTTCTCTTGTGTTTAAATGACTGTGGTTACTGCCTTTATAATAGAAGCTTAAGCTAAAAAGCTTACAGAACCTAGTATTCCCAGGCAGTCTCCCATCCAAGTACTAACTAGGCCCAACTCTTCTTCGCTTCCGAGATCAGACGAGATCGGGCTTTCAAGGAGTGGTATGGCCGTAAGCGATCACTGCGGGCTGTAGAAGACTATTTCTATATACTCTTCTAAGAGTAATACTTGTTTTAGAGCTGCCTGTAAACGGTAGACCACCTGACACCTCAAATAAAAATGATTGGCTTTCCAGTTCGTTTTTTTTTTGTTGTTGTTTTTTTTTTCTTAAGTTTTCTTCTTCTCTTGTGTTTAAATGACTGTGGTTACTGCCTTTATAATAGAAGCTTAAGCTAAAAAGCTTACAGCACCTAGTATTCCCAGGCAGTCTCCCATCCAAGTACTAACTAGGCCCAACTCTTCTTCGCTTCCGAGATCAGACGAGATCGGGCTTTCAAGGAGTGGTATGGCCGTAAGCGATCACTGCGGGCTGTAGAAGACTATTTCTATATACTCTTCTAAGAGTAATACTTGTTTTAGAGCTGCCTGTAAACGGTAGACCACCTGACACCTCAAATAAAAATGATTGGCTTTCCAGTTCGTTTTTTTTTTGTTGTTGTTTTTTTTTTCTTAAGTTTTCTTCTTCTCTTGTGTTTAAATGACTGTGGTTACTGCCTTTATAATAGAAGCTTAAGCTAAAAAGCTTACCGCACCTAGTATTCCCAGGCAGTCTCCCATCCAAGTACTAACTAGGCCCAACTCTTCTTCGCTTCCGAGATCAGACGAGATCGGGCTTTCAAGGAGTGGTATGGCCGTAAGCAATCACTGCGGGCTGTAGAAGACTATTTCTAAATACTCTTCTAAGAGTAATACTTGTTTTAGAGCTGCCTGTAAACGGTAGACCACCTGACACCTCAAATGAAAATGATTGGCTTTCCAGTTCGTTTTTTTGCTGTTGTTTTTTTTTTCTTAAGTTTTCTTCTTCTCTTGTGTTTACATGACTGTGGTTACTGCCTTTATAATAGAAGCTTAAGCTAAAGAGCTTACAGCACCTAGTATTCCCAGGCAGTCTCCCATCCAAGTACTAACTAGGCCCAACTCTTCTTCGCTTCCGAGATCAGACGAGATCGGGCTTTCAAGGAGTGGTATGGCCGTAAGCGATCACTGCGGGCTGTAGAAGACTATTTCTATATACTCTTCTAAGAGTAATACTTGTTTTAGAGCTGCCTGTAAACGGTAGACCACCTGACACCTCAAATGAAAATGATTGGCTTTCCAGTTCGTTTTTTTTTTAAGTTTCTTCTTCTCTTGTGTTTAAATGACTGTGGTTACTGCCTTTATAATAGAAGCTTAAGCTAAAAAGCTTACAGAACCTAGTATTCCCAGGCAGTCTCCCATCCAAGTACTAACTAGGCCCAACTCTTCTTCGCTTCCGAGATCAGACGAGATCGGGCTTTCAAGGAGTGGTATGGCCGTAAGCGATCACTGCGGGCTGTAGAAGACTATTTCTATATACTCTTCTAAGAGTAATACTTGTTTTAGAGCTGCCTGTAAACGGTAGACCACCTGACACCTCAAATAAAAATGATTGGCTTTCCAGTTCGTTTTTTTTTTGTTGTTGTTTTTTTTTTCTTAAGTTTTCTTCTTCTCTTGTGTTTAAATGACTGTGGTTACTGCCTTTATAATAGAAGCTTAAGCTAAAAAGCTTACAGCACCTAGTATTCCCAGGCAGTCTCCCATCCAAGTACTAACTAGGCCCAACTCTTCTTCGCTTCCGAGATCAGACGAGATCGGGCTTTCAAGGAGTGGTATGGCCGTAAGCGATCACTGCGGGCTGTAGAAGACTATTTCTATATACTCTTCTAAGAGTAATACTTGTTTTAGAGCTGCCTGTAAACGGTAGACCACCTGACACCTCAAATAAAAATGATTGGCTTTCCAGTTCGTTTTTTTTTGTTGTTGTTTTTTTTTTCTTAAGTTTTCTTCTTCTCTTGTGTTTAAATGACTGTGGTTACTGCCTTTATAATAGAAGCTTAAGCTAAAAAGCTTACAGCACCTAGTATTCCCAGGCAGTCTCCCATCCAAGTACTAACGAGGCCCAACTCTTCTTCGCTTCCGAGATCAGACGAGATCGGGCTTTCAAGGAGTGGTATGGCCGTAAGCGATCACTGCTGGCTGTAGAAGACTATTTCTATATAATCTTCTAAGAGTAATACTTGTTTTAGAGCTGCCTGTAAACGGTAGACCACCTGACACCTCAAATAAAAATGATTGGCTTTCCAGTTCGTTTTTTTTTTAAGTTTCTTCTTCTCTTGTGTTTAAATGACTGTGGTTACTGCCTTTATAATAGAAGCTTAAGCTAAAAAGCTTACAGCACCTAGTATTCCCAGGCAGTCTCCCATCCAAGTACTAACTAGGCCCAACTCTTCTTCGCTTCCGAGATCAGACGAGATCGGGCTTTCAAGGAGTGGTATGGCCGTAAGCAATCACTGCGGGCTGTAGAAGACTATTTCTAAATACTCTTCTAAGAGTAATACTTGTTTTAGAGCTGCCTGTAAACGGTAGACCACCTGACACCTCAAATGAAAATGATTGGCTTTCCAGTTCGTTTTCTTGCTGTTGTTTTTTTTTTCTTAAGTTTTCTTCTTCTCTTGTGTTTACATGACTGTGGTTACTGCCTTTATAATAGAAGCTTAAGCTAAAGAGCTTACAGCACCTAGTATTCCCAGGCAGTCTCCCATCCAAGTACTAACTAGGCCCAACTCTTCTTCGCTTCCGAGATCAGACGAGATCGGGCTTTCAAGGAGTGGTATGGCCGTAAGCGATCACTGCGGGCTGTAGAAGACTATTTCTATATACTCTTCTAAGAGTAATACTTGTTTTAGAGCTGCCTGTAAACGGTAGACCACCTGACACCTCAAATGAAAATGATTGGCTTTCCAGTTCGTTTTTTTTTTAAGTTTCTTCTTCTCTTGTGTTTAAATGACTGTGGTTACTGCCTTTATAATAGAAGCTTAAGCTAAAAAGCTTACAGAACCTAGTATTCCCAGGCAGTCTCCCATCCAAGTACTAACTAGGCCCAACTCTTCTTCGCTTCCGAGATCAGACGAGATCGGGCTTTCAAGGAGTGGTATGGCCGTAAGCGATCACTGCGGGCTGTAGAAGACTATTTCTATATACTCTTCTAAGAGTAATACTTGTTTTAGAGCTGCCTGTAAACGGTAGACCACCTGACACCTCAAATAAAAATGATTGGCTTTCCAGTTCGTTTTTTTTTGTTGTTGTTTTTTTTTTCTTAAGTTTTCTTCTTCTCTTGTGTTTAAATGACTGTGGTTACTGCCTTTATAATAGAAGCTTAAGCTAAAAAGCTTACAGCACCTAGTATTCCCAGGCAGTCTCCCATCCAAGTACTAACTAGGCCCAACTCTTCTTCGCTTCCGAGATCAGACGAGATCGGGCTTTCAAGGAGTGGTATGGCCGTAAGCAATCACTGCGGGCTGTAGAAGACTATTTCTAAATACTCTTCTAAGAGTAATACTTGTTTTAGAGCTGCCTGTAAACGGTAGACCACCTGACACCTCAAATGAAAATGATTGGCTTTCCAGTTCGTTTTTTTGCTGTTGTTTTTTTTTTCTTAAGTTTTCTTCTTCTCTTGTGTTTACATGACTGTGGTTACTGCCTTTATAATAGAAGCTTAAGCTAAAGAGCTTACAGCACCTAGTATTCCCAGGCAGTCTCCCATCCAAGTACTAACTAGGCCCAACTCTTCTTCGCTTCCGAGATCAGACGAGATCGGGCTTTCAAGGAGTGGTATGGCCGTAAGCGATCACTGCGGGCTGTAGAAGACTATTTCTATATACTCTTCTAAGAGTAATACTTGTTTTAGAGCTGCCTGTAAACGGTAGACCACCTGACACCTCAAATGAAAATGATTGGCTTTCCAGTTCGTTTTTTTTTTAAGTTTCTTCTTCTCTTGTGTTTAAATGACTGTGGTTACTGCCTTTATAATAGAAGCTTAAGCTAAAAAGCTTACAGAACCTAGTATTCCCAGGCAGTCTCCCATCCAAGTACTAACTAGGCCCAACTCTTCTTCGCTTCCGAGATCAGACGAGATCGGGCTTTCAAGGAGTGGTATGGCCGTAAGCGATCACTGCGGGCTGTAGAAGACTATTTCTATATACTCTTCTAAGAGTAATACTTGTTTTAGAGCTGCCTGTAAACGGTAGACCACCTGACACCTCAAATAAAAATGATTGGCTTTCCAGTTCGTTTTTTTTTGTTGTTGTTTTTTTTTTCTTAAGTTTTCTTCTTCTCTTGTGTTTAAATGACTGTGGTTACTGCCTTTATAATAGAAGCTTAAGCTAAAAAGCTTACAGCACCTAGTATTCCCAGGCAGTCTCCCATCCAAGTACTAACTAGGCCCAACTCTTCTTCGCTTCCGAGATCAGACGAGATCGGGCTTTCAAGGAGTGGTATGGCCGTAAGCAATCACTGCGGGCTGTAGAAGACTATTTCTAAATACTCTTCTAAGAGTAATACTTGTTTTAGAGCTGCCTGTAAACGGTAGACCACCTGACACCTCAAATGAAAATGATTGGCTTTCCAGTTCGTTTTTTTTTGT
Organism: Hoplias malabaricus; assembly: GCF_029633855.1. NCBI lineage: Eukaryota > Metazoa > Chordata > Actinopteri > Characiformes > Erythrinidae > Hoplias > Hoplias malabaricus. The sequence goes on from NW_027100977.1 coordinate 74,011, forward strand.
TGTTGTTTTTTTTTTCTTAAGTTTTCTTCTTCTCTTGTGTTTACATGACTGTGGTTACTGCCTTTATAATAGAAGCTTAAGCTAAAAAGCTTACAGCACCTAGTATTCCCAGGAAGTCTCCCATCCAAGTACTAACGAGGCCCAACTCTTCTTCGCTTCCGAGATCAGACGAGATCGGGCTTTCAAGGAGTGGTATGGCCGTAAGCGATCACTGCTGGCTGTAGAAGACTATTTCTATATAATCTTCTAAGAGTAATACTTGTTTTAGAGCTGCCTGTAAACGGTAGACCACCTGACACCTCAAATAAAAATGATTGGCTTTCCAGTTCGTTTTTTTTTTAAGTTTCTTCTTCTCTTGTGTTTAAATGACTGTGGTTACTGCCTTTATAATAGAAGCTTAAGCTAAAAAGCTTACAGCACCTAGTATTCCCAGGCAGTCTCCCATCCAAGTACTAACTAGGCCCAACTCTTCTTCGCTTCCGAGATCAGACGAGATCGGGCTTTCAAGGAGTGGTATGGCCGTAAGCGATCACTGCTGGCTGTAGAAGACTATTTCTATATACTCTTCTAAGAGTAATACTTGTTTTAGAGCTGCCTGTAAACGGTAGACCACCTGACACCTCAAATAAAAATGATTGGCTTTCCAGTTCGTTTTTTTTTTAAGTTTCTTCTTCTCTTGTGTTTAAATGACTGTGGTTACTGCCTTTATAATAGAAGCTTAAGCTAAAAAGCTTACAGCACCTAGTATTCCCAGGCAGTCTCCCATCCAAGTACTAACTAGGCCCAACTCTTCTTCGCTTCCGAGATCAGACGAGATCGGGCTTTCAAGGAGTGGTATGGCCGTAAGCGATCACTGCTGGCTGTAGAAGACTATTTCTATATACTCTTCTAAGAGCAATACTTGTTTTAGAGCTGCCTGTAAACGGTAGACCACCTGACACCTCAAATAAAAATGATTGGCTTTCCAGTTCGTTTTTTTTTTAAGTTTCTTCTTCTCTTGTGTTTAAATGACTGTGGTTACTGCCTTTATAATAGAAGCTTAAGCTAAAAAGCTTACAGCACCTAGTATTCCCAGGAAGTCTCCCATCCAAGTACTAACTAGGCCCAACTCTTCTTCGCTTCCGAGATCAGACGAGATCGGGCTTTCAAGGAGTGGTATGGCCGTAAGCAATCACTGCGGGCTGTAGAAGACTATTTCTAAATACTCTTCTAAGAGTAATACTTGTTTTAGAGCTGCCTGTAAACGGTAGACCACCTGACACCTCAAATAAAAATGATTGGCTTTCCAGTTCGTTTTTTTTTTAAGTTTCTTCTTCTCTTGTGTTTAAATGACTGTGGTTACTGCCTTTATAATAGAAGCTTAAGCTAAAAAGCTTACAGCACCTAGTATTCCCAGGCAGTCTCCCATCCAAGTACTAACTAGGCCCAACTCTTCTTCGCTTCCGAGATCAGACGAGATCGGGCTTTCAAGGAGTGGTATGGCCGTAAGCGATCACTGCGGGCTGTAGAAGACTATTTCTAAATACTCTTCTAAGAGTAATACTTGTTTTAGAGCTGCCTGTAAACGGTAGACCACCTGACACCTCAAATAAAAATGATTGGCTTTCCAGTTCGTTTTTTTTTTAAGTTTCTTCTTCTCTTGTGTTTAAATGACTGTGGTTACTGCCTTTATAATAGAAGCTTAAGCTAAAAAGCTTACAGCACCTAGTATTCCCAGGCAGTCTCCCATCCAAGTACTAACTAGGCCCAACTCTTCTTCGCTTCCGAGATCAGACGAGATCGGGCTTTCAAGGAGTGGTATGGCCGTAAGCGATCACTGCTGGCTGTAGAAGACTATTTCTATATAATCTTCTAAGAGTAATACTTGTTTTAGAGCTGCCTGTAAACGGTAGACCACCTGACACCTCAAATAAAAATGATTGGCTTTCCAGTTCGTTTTTTTTTTAAGTTTCTTCTTCTCTTGTGTTTAAATGACTGTGGTTACTGCCTTTATAATAGAAGCTTAAGCTAAAAAGCTTACAGCACCTAGTATTCCCAGGCAGTCTCCCATCCAAGTACTAACTAGGCCCAACTCTTCTTCGCTTCCGAGATCAGACGAGATCGGGCTTTCAAGGAGTGGTATGGCCGTAAGCGATCACTGCTGGCTGTAGAAGACTATTTCTATATACTCTTCTAAGAGTAATACTTGTTTTAGAGCTGCCTGTAAACGGTAGACCACCTGACACCTCAAATAAAAATGATTGGCTTTCCAGTTCGTTTTTTTTTTAAGTTTCTTCTTCTCTTGTGTTTAAATGACTGTGGTTACTGCCTTTATAATAGAAGCTTAAGCTAAAAAGCTTACAGCACCTAGTATTCCCAGGCAGTCTCCCATCCAAGTACTAACTAGGCCCAACTCTTCTTCGCTTCCGAGATCAGATGAGATCGGGCTTTCAAGGAGTGGTATGGCCGTAAGCAATCACTGCGGGCTGTAGAAGACTATTTCTAAATACTCTTCTAAGAGTAATACTTGTTTTAGAGCTGCCTGTAAACGGTAGACCACCTGACACCTCAAATGAAAATGATTGGCTTTCCAGTTCGTTTTTTTGCTGTTGTTTTTTTTTTCTTAAGTTTTCTTCTTCTCTTGTGTTTACATGACTGTGGTTACTGCCTTTATAATAGAAGCTTAAGCTAAAGAGCTTACAGCACCTAGTATTCCCAGGCAGTCTCCCATCCAAGTACTAACTAGGCCCAACTCTTCTTCGCTTCCGAGATCAGACGAGATCGGGCTTTCAAGGAGTGGTATGGCCGTAAGCGATCACTGCGGGCTGTAGAAGACTATTTCTATATACTCTTCTAAGAGTAATACTTGTTTTAGAGCTGCCTGTAAACGGTAGACCACCTGACACCTCAAATGAAAATGATTGGCTTTCCAGTTCGTTTTTTTTTTAAGTTTCTTCTTCTCTTGTGTTTAAATGACTGTGGTTACTGCCTTTATAATAGAAGCTTAAGCTAAAAAGCTTACAGAACCTAGTATTCCCAGGCAGTCTCCCATCCAAGTACTAACTAGGCCCAACTCTTCTTCGCTTCCGAGATCAGACGAGATCGGGCTTTCAAGGAGTGGTATGGCCGTAAGCGATCACTGCGGGCTGTAGAAGACTATTTCTATATACTCTTCTAAGAGCAATACTTGTTTTAGAGCTGCCTGTAAACGGTAGACCACCTGACACCTCAAATAAAAATGATTGGCTTTCCAGTTCGTTTTTTTTTTAAGTTTCTTCTTCTCTTGTGTTTAAATGACTGTGGTTACTGCCTTTATAATAGAAGCTTAAGCTAAAAAGCTTACAGCACCTAGTATTCCCAGGAAGTCTCCCATCCAAGTACTAACTAGGCCCAACTCTTCTTCGCTTCCGAGATCAGACGAGATCGGGCTTTCAAGGAGTGGTATGGCCGTAAGCAATCACTGCGGGCTGTAGAAGACTATTTCTAAATACTCTTCTAAGAGTAATACTTGTTTTAGAGCTGCCTGTAAACGGTAGACCACCTGACACCTCAAATGAAAATGATTGGCTTTCCAGTTCGTTTTTTTTTGTTGTTGTTTTTTTTTTCTTAAGTTTTCTTCTTCTCTTGTGTTTACATGACTGTGGTTACTGCCTTTATAATAGAAGCTTAAGCTAAAAAGCTTACAGCACCTAGTATTCCCAGGCAGTCTCCCATCCAAGTACTAACGAGGCCCAACTCTTCTTCGCTTCCGAGATCAGACGAGATCGGGCTTTCAAGGAGTGGTATGGCCGTAAGCGATCACTGCTGGCTGTAGAAGACTATTTCTATATAATCTTCTAAGAGTAATACTTGTTTTAGAGCTGCCTGTAAACGGTAGACCACCTGACACCTCAAATAAAAATGATTGGCTTTCCAGTTCGTTTTTTTTTTAAGTTTCTTCTTCTCTTGTGTTTAAATGACTGTGGTTACTGCCTTTATAATAGAAGCTTAAGCTAAAAAGCTTACAGCACCTAGTATTCCCAGGCAGTCTCCCATCCAAGTACTAACTAGGCCCAACTCTTCTTCGCTTCCGAGATCAGACGAGATCGGGCTTTCAAGGAGTGGTATGGCCGTAAGCGATCACTGCGGGCTGTAGAAGACTATTTCTAAATACTCTTCTAAGAGTAATACTTGTTTTAGAGCTGCCTGTAAACGGTAGACCACCTGACACCTCAAATAAAAATGATTGGCTTTCCAGTTCGTTTTTTTTTTAAGTTTCTTCTTCTCTTGTGTTTAAATGACTGTGGTTACTGCCTTTATAATAGAAGCTTAAGCTAAAAAGCTTACAGCACCTAGTATTCCCAGGCAGTCTCCCATCCAAGTACTAACTAGGCCCAACTCTTCTTCGCTTCCGAGATCAGACGAGATCGGGCTTTCAAGGAGTGGTATGGCCGTAAGCGATCACTGCTGGCTGTAGAAGACTATTTCTATATAATCTTCTAAGAGTAATACTTGTTTTAGAGCTGCCTGTAAACGGTAGACCACCTGACACCTCAAATAAAAATGATTGGCTTTCCAGTTCGTTTTTTTTTTAAGTTTCTTCTTCTCTTGTGTTTAAATGACTGTGGTTACTGCCTTTATAATAGAAGCTTAAGCTAAAAAGCTTACAGCACCTAGTATTCCCAGGCAGTCTCCCATCCAAGTACTAACTAGGCCCAACTCTTCTTCGCTTCCGAGATCAGACGAGATCGGGCTTTCAAGGAGTGGTATGGCCGTAAGCGATCACTGCTGGCTGTAGAAGACTATTTCTATATACTCTTCTAAGAGTAATACTTGTTTTAGAGCTGCCTGTAAACGGTAGACCACCTGACACCTCAAATAAAAATGATTGGCTTTCCAGTTCGTTTTTTTTTTAAGTTTCTTCTTCTCTTGTGTTTAAATGACTGTGGTTACTGCCTTTATAATAGAAGCTTAAGCTAAAAAGCTTACAGCACCTAGTATTCCCAGGCAGTCTCCCATCCAAGTACTAACTAGGCCCAACTCTTCTTCGCTTCCGAGATCAGACGAGATCGGGCTTTCAAGGAGTGGTATGGCCGTAAGCAATCACTGCGGGCTGTAGAAGACTATTTCTAAATACTCTTCTAAGAGTAATACTTGTTTTAGAGCTGCCTGTAAACGGTAGACCACCTGACACCTCAAATGAAAATGATTGGCTTTCCAGTTCGTTTTTTTGCTGTTGTTTTTTTTTTCTTAAGTTTTCTTCTTCTCTTGTGTTTACATGACTGTGGTTACTGCCTTTATAATAGAAGCTTAAGCTAAAGAGCTTACAGCACCTAGTATTCCCAGGCAGTCTCCCATCCAAGTACTAACTAGGCCCAACTCTTCTTCGCTTCCGAGATCAGACGAGATCGGGCTTTCAAGGAGTGGTATGGCCGTAAGCGATCACTGCGGGCTGTAGAAGACTATTTCTATATACTCTTCTAAGAGTAATACTTGTTTTAGAGCTGCCTGTAAACGGTAGACCACCTGACACCTCAAATGAAAATGATTGGCTTTCCAGTTCGTTTTTTTTTTAAGTTTCTTCTTCTCTTGTGTTTAAATGACTGTGGTTACTGCCTTTATAATAGAAGCTTAAGCTAAAAAGCTTACAGAACCTAGTATTCCCAGGCAGTCTCCCATCCAAGTACTAACTAGGCCCAACTCTTCTTCGCTTCCGAGATCAGACGAGATCGGGCTTTCAAGGAGTGGTATGGCCGTAAGCGATCACTGCGGGCTGTAGAAGACTATTTCTATATACTCTTCTAAGAGTAATACTTGTTTTAGAGCTGCCTGTAAACGGTAGACCACCTGACACCTCAAATAAAAATGATTGGCTTTCCAGTTCGTTTTTTTTTTAAGTTTCTTCTTCTCTTGTGTTTAAATGACTGTGGTTACTGCCTTTATAATAGAAGCTTAAGCTAAAAAGCTTACAGCACCTAGTATTCCCAGGCAGTCTCCCATCCAAGTACTAACTAGGCCCAACTCTTCTTCGCTTCCGAGATCAGACGAGATCGGGCTTTCAAGGAGTGGTATGGCCGTAAGCGATCACTGCTGGCTGTAGAAGACTATTTCTAAATACTCTTCTAAGAGTAATACTTGTTTTAGAGCTGCCTGTAAACGGTAGACCACCTGACACCTCAAATGAAAATGATTGGCTTTCCAGTTCGTTTTTTTTTGTTGTTGTTTTTTTTTTCTTAAGTTTTCTTCTTCTCTTGTGTTTACATGACTGTGGTTACTGCCTTTATAATAGAAGCTTAAGCTAAAAAGCTTACAGCACCTAGTATTCCCAGGCAGTCTCCCATCCAAGTACTAACGAGGCCCAACTCTTCTTCGCTTCCGAGATCAGACGAGATCGGGCTTTCAAGGAGTGGTATGGCCGTAAGCGATCACTGCTGGCTGTAGAAGACTATTTCTATATAATCTTCTAAGAGTAATACTTGTTTTAGAGCTGCCTGTAAACGGTAGACCACCTGACACCTCAAATAAAAATGATTGGCTTTCCAGTTCGTTTTTTTTTTAAGTTTCTTCTTCTCTTGTGTTTAAATGACTGTGGTTACTGCCTTTATAATAGAAGCTTAAGCTAAAAAGCTTACAGCACCTAGTATTCCCAGGCAGTCTCCCATCCAAGTACTAACTAGGCCCAACTCTTCTTCGCTTCCGAGATCAGACGAGATCGGGCTTTCAAGGAGTGGTATGGCCGTAAGCGATCACTGCGGGCTGTAGAAGACTATTTCTAAATACTCTTCTAAGAGTAATACTTGTTTTAGAGCTGCCTGTAAACGGTAGACCACCTGACACCTCAAATAAAAATGATTGGCTTTCCAGTTCGTTTTTTTTTTAAGTTTCTTCTTCTCTTGTGTTTAAATGACTGTGGTTACTGCCTTTATAATAGAAGCTTAAGCTAAAAAGCTTACAGCACCTAGTATTCCCAGGCAGTCTCCCATCCAAGTACTAACTAGGCCCAACTCTTCTTCGCTTCCGAGATCAGACGAGATCGGGCTTTCAAGGAGTGGTATGGCCGTAAGCGATCACTGCTGGCTGTAGAAGACTATTTCTATATAATCTTCTAAGAGTAATACTTGTTTTAGAGCTGCCTGTAAACGGTAGACCACCTGACACCTCAAATAAAAATGATTGGCTTTCCAGTTCGTTTTTTTTTTAAGTTTCTTCTTCTCTTGTGTTTAAATGACTGTGGTTACTGCCTTTATAATAGAAGCTTAAGCTAAAAAGCTTACAGCACCTAGTATTCCCAGGCAGTCTCCCATCCAAGTACTAACTAGGCCCAACTCTTCTTCGCTTCCGAGATCAGACGAGATCGGGCTTTCAAGGAGTGGTATGGCCGTAAGCGATCACTGCTGGCTGTAGAAGACTATTTCTATATACTCTTCTAAGAGTAATACTTGTTTTAGAGCTGCCTGTAAACGGTAGACCACCTGACACCTCAAATAAAAATGATTGGCTTTCCAGTTCGTTTTTTTTTTAAGTTTCTTCTTCTCTTGTGTTTAAATGACTGTGGTTACTGCCTTTATAATAGAAGCTTAAGCTAAAAAGCTTACAGCACCTAGTATTCCCAGGCAGTCTCCCATCCAAGTACTAACTAGGCCCAACTCTTCTTCGCTTCCGAGATCAGACGAGATCGGGCTTTCAAGGAGTGGTATGGCCGTAAGCAATCACTGCGGGCTGTAGAAGACTATTTCTAAATACTCTTCTAAGAGTAATACTTGTTTTAGAGCTGCCTGTAAACGGTAGACCACCTGACACCTCAAATGAAAATGATTGGCTTTCCAGTTCGTTTTTTTGCTGTTGTTTTTTTTTTCTTAAGTTTTCTTCTTCTCTTGTGTTTACATGACTGTGGTTACTGCCTTTATAATAGAAGCTTAAGCTAAAGAGCTTACAGCACCTAGTATTCCCAGGCAGTCTCCCATCCAAGTACTAACTAGGCCCAACTCTTCTTCGCTTCCGAGATCAGACGAGATCGGGCTTTCAAGGAGTGGTATGGCCGTAAGCGATCACTGCGGGCTGTAGAAGACTATTTCTATATACTCTTCTAAGAGTAATACTTGTTTTAGAGCTGCCTGTAAACGGTAGACCACCTGACACCTCAAATGAAAATGATTGGCTTTCCAGTTCGTTTTTTTTTTAAGTTTCTTCTTCTCTTGTGTTTAAATGACTGTGGTTACTGCCTTTATAATAGAAGCTTAAGCTAAAAAGCTTACAGAACCTAGTATTCCCAGGCAGTCTCCCATCCAAGTACTAACTAGGCCCAACTCTTCTTCGCTTCCGAGATCAGACGAGATCGGGCTTTCAAGGAGTGGTATGGCCGTAAGCGATCACTGCGGGCTGTAGAAGACTATTTCTATATACTCTTCTAAGAGTAATACTTGTTTTAGAGCTGCCTGTAAACGGTAGACCACCTGACACCTCAAATAAAAATGATTGGCTTTCCAGTTCGTTTTTTTTTGTTGTTGTTTTTTTTTTCTTAAGTTTTCTTCTTCTCTTGTGTTTAAATGACTGTGGTTACTGCCTTTATAATAGAAGCTTAAGCTAAAAAGCTTACAGCACCTAGTATTCCCAGGCAGTCTCCCATCCAAGTACTAACTAGGCCCAACTCTTCTTCGCTTCCGAGATCAGACGAGATCGGGCTTTCAAGGAGTGGTATGGCCGTAAGCAATCACTGCGGGCTGTAGAAGACTATTTCTAAATACTCTTCTAAGAGTAATACTTGTTTTAGAGCTGCCTGTAAACGGTAGACCACCTGACACCTCAAATGAAAATGATTGGCTTTCCAGTTCGTTTTTTTGCTGTTGTTTTTTTTTTCTTAAGTTTTCTTCTTCTCTTGTGTTTACATGACTGTGGTTACTGCCTTTATAATAGAAGCTTAAGCTAAAGAGCTTACAGCACCTAGTATTCCCAGGCAGTCTCCCATCCAAGTACTAACTAGGCCCAACTCTTCTTCGCTTCCGAGATCAGACGAGATCGGGCTTTCAAGGAGTGGTATGGCCGTAAGCGATCACTGCGGGCTGTAGAAGACTATTTCTATATACTCTTCTAAGAGTAATACTTGTTTTAGAGCTGCCTGTAAACGGTAGACCACCTGACACCTCAAATGAAAATGATTGGCTTTCCAGTTCGTTTTTTTTTTAAGTTTCTTCTTCTCTTGTGTTTAAATGACTGTGGTTACTGCCTTTATAATAGAAGCTTAAGCTAAAAAGCTTACAGAACCTAGTATTCCCAGGCAGTCTCCCATCCAAGTACTAACTAGGCCCAACTCTTCTTCGCTTCCGAGATCAGACGAGATCGGGCTTTCAAGGAGTGGTATGGCCATAAGCGATCACTGCGGGCTGTAGAAGACTATTTCTATATACTCTTCTAAGAGTAATACTTGTTTTAGAGCTGCCTGTAAACGGTAGACCACCTGACACCTCAAATAAAAATGATTGGCTTTCCAGTTCGTTTTTTTTTGTTGTTGTTTTTTTTTTCTTAAGTTTTCTTCTTCTCTTGTGTTTAAATGACTGTGGTTACTGCCTTTATAATAGAAGCTTAAGCTAAAAAGCTTACAGCACCTAGTATTCCCAGGCAGTCTCCCATCCAAGTACTAACTAGGCCCAACTCTTCTTCGCTTCCGAGATCAGACGAGATCGGGCTTTCAAGGAGTGGTATGGCCGTAAGCAATCACTGCGGGCTGTAGAAGACTATTTCTAAATACTCTTCTAAGAGTAATACTTGTTTTAGAGCTGCCTGTAAACGGTAGACCACCTGACACCTCAAATGAAAATGATTGGCTTTCCAGTTCGTTTTTTTTTGTTGTTGTTTTTTTTTTCTTAAGTTTTCTTCTTCTCTTGTGTTTACATGACTGTGGTTACTGCCTTTATAATAGAAGCTTAAGCTAAAAAGCTTACAGCACCTAGTATTCCCAGGAAGTCTCCCATCCAAGTACTAACGAGGCCCAACTCTTCTTCGCTTCCGAGATCAGACGAGATCGGGCTTTCAAGGAGTGGTATGGCCGTAAGCGATCACTGCTGGCTGTAGAAGACTATTTCTATATAATCTTCTAAGAGTAATACTTGTTTTAGAGCTGCCTGTAAACGGTAGACCACCTGACACCTCAAATAAAAATGATTGGCTTTCCAGTTCGTTTTTTTTTTAAGTTTCTTCTTCTCTTGTGTTTAAATGACTGTGGTTACTGCCTTTATAATAGAAGCTTAAGCTAAAAAGCTTACAGCACCTAGTATTCCCAGGCAGTCTCCCATCCAAGTACTAACTAGGCCCAACTCTTCTTCGCTTCCGAGATCAGACGAGATCGGGCTTTCAAGGAGTGGTATGGCCGTAAGCGATCACTGCTGGCTGTAGAAGACTATTTCTATATACTCTTCTAAGAGTAATACTTGTTTTAGAGCTGCCTGTAAACGGTAGACCACCTGACACCTCAAATAAAAATGATTGGCTTTCCAGTTCGTTTTTTTTTTAAGTTTCTTCTTCTCTTGTGTTTAAATGACTGTGGTTACTGCCTTTATAATAGAAGCTTAAGCTAAAAAGCTTACAGCACCTAGTATTCCCAGGCAGTCTCCCATCCAAGTACTAACTAGGCCCAACTATTCTTCGCTTCCGAGATCAGACGAGATCGGGCTTTCAAGGAGTGGTATGGCCGTAAGCGATCACTGCTGGCTGTAGAAGACTATTTCTATATACTCTTCTAAGAGCAATACTTGTTTTAGAGCTGCCTGTAAACGGTAGACCACCTGACACCTCAAATAAAAATGATTGGCTTTCCAGTTCGTTTTTTTTTTAAGTTTCTTCTTCTCTTGTGTTTAAATGACTGTGGTTACTGCCTTTATAATAGAAGCTTAAGCTAAAAAGCTTACAGCACCTAGTATTCCCAGGAAGTCTCCCATCCAAGTACTAACTAGGCCCAACTCTTCTTCGCTTCCGAGATCAGACGAGATCGGGCTTTCAAGGAGTGGTATGGCCGTAAGCAACCACTGCGGGCTGTAGAAGACTATTTCTAAATACTCTTCTAAGAGTAATACTTGTTTTAGAGCTGCCTGTAAACGGTAGACCACCTGACACCTCAAATGAAAATGATTGGCTTTCCAGTTCGTTTTTTTGCTGTTGTTTTTTTTTTCTTAAGTTTTCTTCTTCTCTTGTGTTTACATGACTGTGGTTACTGCCTTTATAATAGAAGCTTAAGCTAAAGAGCTTACAGCACCTAGTATTCCCAGGCAGTCTCCCATCCAAGTACTAACTAGGCCCAACTCTTCTTCGCTTCCGAGATCAGACGAGATCGGGCTTTCAAGGAGTGGTATGGCCGTAAGCGATCACTGCGGGCTGTAGAAGACTATTTCTATATACTCTTCTAAGAGTAATACTTGTTTTAGAGCTGCCTGTAAACGGTAGACCACCTGACACCTCAAATGAAAATGATTGGCTTTCCAGTTCGTTTTTTTTTTAAGTTTCTTCTTCTCTTGTGTTTAAATGACTGTGGTTACTGCCTTTATAATAGAAGCTTAAGCTAAAAAGCTTACAGAACCTAGTATTCCCAGGCAGTCTCCCATCCAAGTACTAACTAGGCCCAACTCTTCTTCGCTTCCGAGATCAGACGAGATCGGGCTTTCAAGGAGTGGTATGGCCATAAGCGATCACTGCGGGCTGTAGAAGACTATTTCTATATACTCTTCTAAGAGTAATACTTGTTTTAGAGCTGCCTGTAAACGGTAGACCACCTGACACCTCAAATGAAAATGATTGGCTTTCCAGTTCGTTTTTTTTTTAAGTTTCTTCTTCTCTTGTGTTTAAATGACTGTGGTTACTGCCTTTATAATAGAAGCTTAAGCTAAAAAGCTTACAGAACCTAGTATTCCCAGGCAGTCTCCCATCCAAGTACTAACTAGGCCCAACTCTTCTTCGCTTCCGAGATCAGACGAGATCGGGCTTTCAAGGAGTGGTATGGCCGTAAGCGATCACTGCGGGCTGTAGAAGACTATTTCTATATACTCTTCTAAGAGTAATACTTGTTTTAGAGCTGCCTGTAAACGGTAGACCACCTGACACCTCAAATAAAAATGATTGGCTTTCCAGTTCGTTTTTTTTTTGTTGTTGTTTTTTTTTTCTTAAGTTTTCTTCTTCTCTTGTGTTTAAATGACTGTGGTTACTGCCTTTATAATAGAAGCTTAAGCTAAAGAGCTTACAGCACCTAGTATTCCCAGGCAGTCTCCCATCCAAGTACTAACTAGGCCCAACTCTTCTTCGCTTCCGAGATCAGACGAGATCGGGCTTTCAAGGAGTGGTATGGCCGTAAGCGATCACTGCGGGCTGTAGAAGACTATTTCTATATACTCTTCTAAGAGTAATACTTGTTTTAGAGCTGCCTGTAAACGGTAGACCACCTGACACCTCAAATGAAAATGATTGGCTTTCCAGTTCGTTTTTTTTTTAAGTTTCTTCTTCTCTTGTGTTTAAATGACTGTGGTTACTGCCTTTATAATAGAAGCTTAAGCTAAAAAGCTTACAGAACCTAGTATTCCCAGGCAGTCTCCCATCCAAGTACTAACTAGGCCCAACTCTTCTTCGCTTCCGAGATCAGACGAGATCGGGCTTTCAAGGAGTGGTATGGCCATAAGCGATCACTGCGGGCTGTAGAAGACTATTTCTATATACTCTTCTAAGAGTAATACTTGTTTTAGAGCTGCCTGTAAACGGTAGACCACCTGACACCTCAAATAAAAATGATTGGCTTTCCAGTTCGTTTTTTTTTGTTGTTGTTTTTTTTTTCTTAAGTTTTCTTCTTCTCTTGTGTTTAAATGACTGTGGTTACTGCCTTTATAATAGAAGCTTAAGCTAAAAAGCTTACAGCACCTAGTATTCCCAGGCAGTCTCCCATCCAAGTACTAACTAGGCCCAACTCTTCTTCGCTTCCGAGATCAGACGAGATCGGGCTTTCAAGGAGTGGTATGGCCGTAAGCAATCACTGCGGGCTGTAGAAGACTATTTCTAAATACTCTTCTAAGAGTAATACTTGTTTTAGAGCTGCCTGTAAACGGTAGACCACCTGACACCTCAAATGAAAATGATTGGCTTTCCAGTTCGTTTTTTTTTGTTGTTGTTTTTTTTTTCTTAAGTTTTCTTCTTCTCTTGTGTTTACATGACTGTGGTTACTGCCTTTATAATAGAAGCTTAAGCTAAAAAGCTTACAGCACCTAGTATTCCCAGGAAGTCTCCCATCCAAGTACTAACGAGGCCCAACTCTTCTTCGCTTCCGAGATCAGACGAGATCGGGCTTTCAAGGAGTGGTATGGCCGTAAGCGATCACTGCTGGCTGTAGAAGACTATTTCTATATAATCTTCTAAGAGTAATACTTGTTTTAGAGCTGCCTGTAAACGGTAGACCACCTGACACCTCAAATAAAAATGATTGGCTTTCCAGTTCGTTTTTTTTTTAAGTTTCTTCTTCTCTTGTGTTTAAATGACTGTGGTTACTGCCTTTATAATAGAAGCTTAAGCTAAAAAGCTTACAGCACCTAGTATTCCCAGGCAGTCTCCCATCCAAGTACTAACTAGGCCCAACTCTTCTTCGCTTCCGAGATCAGACGAGATCGGGCTTTCAAGGAGTGGTATGGCCGTAAGCGATCACTGCTGGCTGTAGAAGACTATTTCTATATACTCTTCTAAGAGTAATACTTGTTTTAGAGCTGCCTGTAAACGGTAGACCACCTGACACCTCAAATAAAAATGATTGGCTTTCCAGTTCGTTTTTTTTTTAAGTTTCTTCTTCTCTTGTGTTTAAATGACTGTGGTTACTGCCTTTATAATAGAAGCTTAAGCTAAAAAGCTTACAGCACCTAGTATTCCCAGGCAGTCTCCCATCCAAGTACTAACTAGGCCCAACTATTCTTCGCTTCCGAGATCAGACGAGATCGGGCTTTCAAGGAGTGGTATGGCCGTAAGCGATCACTGCTGGCTGTAGAAGACTATTTCTATATACTCTTCTAAGAGCAATACTTGTTTTAGAGCTGCCTGTAAACGGTAGACCACCTGACACCTCAAATAAAAATGATTGGCTTTCCAGTTCGTTTTTTTTTTAAGTTTCTTCTTCTCTTGTGTTTAAATGACTGTGGTTACTGCCTTTATAATAGAAGCTTAAGCTAAAAAGCTTACAGCACCTAGTATTCCCAGGAAGTCTCCCATCCAAGTACTAACTAGGCCCAACTCTTCTTCGCTTCCGAGATCAGACGAGATCGGGCTTTCAAGGAGTGGTATGGCCGTAAGCAACCACTGCGGGCTGTAGAAGACTATTTCTAAATACTCTTCTAAGAGTAATACTTGTTTTAGAGCTGCCTGTAAACGGTAGACCACCTGACACCTCAAATGAAAATGATTGGCTTTCCAGTTCGTTTTTTTGCTGTTGTTTTTTTTTTCTTAAGTTTTCTTCTTCTCTTGTGTTTACATGACTGTGGTTACTGCCTTTATAATAGAAGCTTAAGCTAAAGAGCTTACAGCACCTAGTATTCCCAGGCAGTCTCCCATCCAAGTACTAACTAGGCCCAACTCTTCTTCGCTTCCGAGATCAGACGAGATCGGGCTTTCAAGGAGTGGTATGGCCGTAAGCGATCACTGCGGGCTGTAGAAGACTATTTCTATATACTCTTCTAAGAGTAATACTTGTTTTAGAGCTGCCTGTAAACGGTAGACCACCTGACACCTCAAATGAAAATGATTGGCTTTCCAGTTCGTTTTTTTTTTAAGTTTCTTCTTCTCTTGTGTTTAAATGACTGTGGTTACTGCCTTTATAATAGAAGCTTAAGCTAAAAAGCTTACAGAACCTAGTATTCCCAGGCAGTCTCCCATCCAAGTACTAACTAGGCCCAACTCTTCTTCGCTTCCGAGATCAGACGAGATCGGGCTTTCAAGGAGTGGTATGGCCATAAGCGATCACTGCGGGCTGTAGAAGACTATTTCTATATACTCTTCTAAGAGTAATACTTGTTTTAGAGCTGCCTGTAAACGGTAGACCACCTGACACCTCAAATGAAAATGATTGGCTTTCCAGTTCGTTTTTTTTTTAAGTTTCTTCTTCTCTTGTGTTTAAATGACTGTGGTTACTGCCTTTATAATAGAAGCTTAAGCTAAAAAGCTTACAGAACCTAGTATTCCCAGGCAGTCTCCCATCCAAGTACTAACTAGGCCCAACTCTTCTTCGCTTCCGAGATCAGACGAGATCGGGCTTTCAAGGAGTGGTATGGCCATAAGCGATCACTGCGGGCTGTAGAAGACTATTTCTATATACTCTTCTAAGAGTAATACTTGTTTTAGAGCTGCCTGTAAACGGTAGACCACCTGACACCTCAAATAAAAATGATTGGCTTTCCAGTTCGTTTTTTTTTGTTGTTGTTTTTTTTTTCTTAAGTTTTCTTCTTCTCTTGTGTTTAAATGACTGTGGTTACTGCCTTTATAATAGAAGCTTAAGCTAAAAAGCTTACAGCACCTAGTATTCCCAGGCAGTCTCCCATCCAAGTACTAACTAGGCCCAACTCTTCTTCGCTTCCGAGATCAGACGAGATCGGGCTTTCAAGGAGTGGTATGGCCGTAAGCAATCACTGCGGGCTGTAGAAGACTATTTCTAAATACTCTTCTAAGAGTAATACTTGTTTTAGAGCTGCCTGTAAACGGTAGACCACCTGACACCTCAAATGAAAATGATTGGCTTTCCAGTTCGTTTTTTTTTGTTGTTGTTTTTTTTTTCTTAAGTTTTCTTCTTCTCTTGTGTTTACATGACTGTGGTTACTGCCTTTATAATAGAAGCTTAAGCTAAAAAGCTTACAGCACCTAGTATTCCCAGGAAGTCTCCCATCCAAGTACTAACGAGGCCCAACTCTTCTTCGCTTCCGAGATCAGACGAGATCGGGCTTTCAAGGAGTGGTATGGCCGTAAGCGATCACTGCTGGCTGTAGAAGACTATTTCTATATAATCTTCTAAGAGTAATACTTGTTTTAGAGCTGCCTGTAAACGGTAGACCACCTGACACCTCAAATAAAAATGATTGGCTTTCCAGTTCGTTTTTTTTTTAAGTTTCTTCTTCTCTTGTGTTTAAATGACTGTGGTTACTGCCTTTATAATAGAAGCTTAAGCTAAAAAGCTTACAGCACCTAGTATTCCCAGGCAGTCTCCCATCCAAGTACTAACTAGGCCCAACTCTTCTTCGCTTCCGAGATCAGACGAGATCGGGCTTTCAAGGAGTGGTATGGCCGTAAGCGATCACTGCTGGCTGTAGAAGACTATTTCTATATACTCTTCTAAGAGTAATACTTGTTTTAGAGCTGCCTGTAAACGGTAGACCACCTGACACCTCAAATAAAAATGATTGGCTTTCCAGTTCGTTTTTTTTTTAAGTTTCTTCTTCTCTTGTGTTTAAATGACTGTGGTTACTGCCTTTATAATAGAAGCTTAAGCTAAAAAGCTTACAGCACCTAGTATTCCCAGGCAGTCTCCCATCCAAGTACTAACTAGGCCCAACTCTTCTTCGCTTCCGAGATCAGACGAGATCGGGCTTTCAAGGAGTGGTATGGCCGTAAGCGATCACTGCTGGCTGTAGAAGACTATTTCTATATACTCTTCTAAGAGCAATACTTGTTTTAGAGCTGCCTGTAAACGGTAGACCACCTGACACCTCAAATAAAAATGATTGGCTTTCCAGTTCGTTTTTTTTTTAAGTTTCTTCTTCTCTTGTGTTTAAATGACTGTGGTTACTGCCTTTATAATAGAAGCTTAAGCTAAAAAGCTTACAGCACCTAGTATTCCCAGGAAGTCTCCCATCCAAGTACTAACTAGGCCCAACTCTTCTTCGCTTCCGAGATCAGACGAGATCGGGCTTTCAAGGAGTGGTATGGCCGTAAGCAATCACTGCGGGCTGTAGAAGACTATTTCTAAATACTCTTCTAAGAGTAATACTTGTTTTAGAGCTGCCTGTAAACGGTAGACCACCTGACACCTCAAATGAAAATGATTGGCTTTCCAGTTCGTTTTTTTTTGTTGTTGTTTTTTTTTTCTTAAGTTTTCTTCTTCTCTTGTGTTTACATGACTGTGGTTACTGCCTTTATAATAGAAGCTTAAGCTAAAAAGCTTACAGCACCTAGTATTCCCAGGCAGTCTCCCATCCAAGTACTAACGAGGCCCAACTCTTCTTCGCTTCCGAGATCAGACGAGATCGGGCTTTCAAGGAGTGGTATGGCCGTAAGCGATCACTGCTGGCTGTAGAAGACTATTTCTATATAATCTTCTAAGAGTAATACTTGTTTTAGAGCTGCCTGTAAACGGTAGACCACCTGACACCTCAAATAAAAATGATTGGCTTTCCAGTTCGTTTTTTTTTTAAGTTTCTTCTTCTCTTGTGTTTAAATGACTGTGGTTACTGCCTTTATAATAGAAGCTTAAGCTAAAAAGCTTACAGCACCTAGTATTCCCAGGCAGTCTCCCATCCAAGTACTAACTAGGCCCAACTCTTCTTCGCTTCCGAGATCAGACGAGATCGGGCTTTCAAGGAGTGGTATGGCCGTAAGCGATCACTGCGGGCTGTAGAAGACTATTTCTAAATACTCTTCTAAGAGTAATACTTGTTTTAGAGCTGCCTGTAAACGGTAGACCACCTGACACCTCAAATAAAAATGATTGGCTTTCCAGTTCGTTTTTTTTTTAAGTTTCTTCTTCTCTTGTGTTTAAATGACTGTGGTTACTGCCTTTATAATAGAAGCTTAAGCTAAAAAGCTTACAGCACCTAGTATTCCCAGGCAGTCTCCCATCCAAGTACTAACTAGGCCCAACTCTTCTTCGCTTCCGAGATCAGACGAGATCGGGCTTTCAAGGAGTGGTATGGCCGTAAGCGATCACTGCTGGCTGTAGAAGACTATTTCTATATAATCTTCTAAGAGTAATACTTGTTTTAGAGCTGCCTGTAAACGGTAGACCACCTGACACCTCAAATAAAAATGATTGGCTTTCCAGTTCGTTTTTTTTTTAAGTTTCTTCTTCTCTTGTGTTTAAATGACTGTGGTTACTGCCTTTATAATAGAAGCTTAAGCTAAAAAGCTTACAGCACCTAGTATTCCCAGGCAGTCTCCCATCCAAGTACTAACTAGGCCCAACTCTTCTTCGCTTCCGAGATCAGACGAGATCGGGCTTTCAAGGAGTGGTATGGCCGTAAGCGATCACTGCTGGCTGTAGAAGACTATTTCTATATACTCTTCTAAGAGTAATACTTGTTTTAGAGCTGCCTGTAAACGGTAGACCACCTGACACCTCAAATAAAAATGATTGGCTTTCCAGTTCGTTTTTTTTTTAAGTTTCTTCTTCTCTTGTGTTTAAATGACTGTGGTTACTGCCTTTATAATAGAAGCTTAAGCTAAAAAGCTTACAGCACCTAGTATTCCCAGGCAGTCTCCCATCCAAGTACTAACTAGGCCCAACTCTTCTTCGCTTCCGAGATCAGACGAGATCGGGCTTTCAAGGAGTGGTATGGCCGTAAGCGATCACTGCTGGCTGTAGAAGACTATTTCTATATACTCTTCTAAGAGCAATACTTGTTTTAGAGCTGCCTGTAAACGGTAGACCACCTGACACCTCAAATAAAAATGATTGGCTTTCCAGTTCGTTTTTTTTTTAAGTTTCTTCTTCTCTTGTGTTTAAATGACTGTGGTTACTGCCTTTATAATAGAAGCTTAAGCTAAAAAGCTTACAGCACCTAGTATTCCCAGGAAGTCTCCCATCCAAGTACTAACTAGGCCCAACTCTTCTTCGCTTCCGAGATCAGACGAGATCGGGCTTTCAAGGAGTGGTATGGCCGTAAGCAATCACTGCGGGCTGTAGAAGACTATTTCTAAATACTCTTCTAAGAGTAATACTTGTTTTAGAGCTGCCTGTAAACGGTAGACCACCTGACACCTCAAATGAAAATGATTGGCTTTCCAGTTCGTTTTTTTTTGTTGTTGTTTTTTTTTTCTTAAGTTTTCTTCTTCTCTTGTGTTTACATGACTGTGGTTACTGCCTTTATAATAGAAGCTTAAGCTAAAAAGCTTACAGCACCTAGTATTCCCAGGCAGTCTCCCATCCAAGTACTAACGAGGCCCAACTCTTCTTCGCTTCCGAGATCAGACGAGATCGGGCTTTCAAGGAGTGGTATGGCCGTAAGCGATCACTGCTGGCTGTAGAAGACTATTTCTATATAATCTTCTAAGAGTAATACTTGTTTTAGAGCTGCCTGTAAACGGTAGACCACCTGACACCTCAAATAAAAATGATTGGCTTTCCAGTTCGTTTTTTTTTTAAGTTTCTTCTTCTCTTGTGTTTAAATGACTGTGGTTACTGCCTTTATAATAGAAGCTTAAGCTAAAAAGCTTACAGCACCTAGTATTCCCAGGCAGTCTCCCATCCAAGTACTAACTAGGCCCAACTCTTCTTCGCTTCCGAGATCAGACGAGATCGGGCTTTCAAGGAGTGGTATGGCCGTAAGCGATCACTGCTGGCTGTAGAAGACTATTTCTATATACTCTTCTAAGAGTAATACTTGTTTTAGAGCTGCCTGTAAACGGTAGACCACCTGACACCTCAAATAAAAATGATTGGCTTTCCAGTTCGTTTTTTTTTTAAGTTTCTTCTTCTCTTGTGTTTAAATGACTGTGGTTACTGCCTTTATAATAGAAGCTTAAGCTAAAAAGCTTACAGCACCTAGTATTCCCAGGCAGTCTCCCATCCAAGTACTAACTAGGCCCAACTCTTCTTCGCTTCCGAGATCAGACGAGATCGGGCTTTCAAGGAGTGGTATGGCCGTAAGCGATCACTGCTGGCTGTAGAAGACTATTTCTATATACTCTTCTAAGAGCAATACTTGTTTTAGAGCTGCCTGTAAACGGTAGACCACCTGACACCTCAAATAAAAATGATTGGCTTTCCAGTTCGTTTTTTTTTTTAAGTTTCTTCTTCTCTTGTGTTTAAATGACTGTGGTTACTGCCTTTATAATAGAAGCTTAAGCTAAAAAGCTTACAGCACCTAGTATTCCCAGGAAGTCTCCCATCCAAGTACTAACTAGGCCCAACTCTTCTTCGCTTCCGAGATCAGACGAGATCGGGCTTTCAAGGAGTGGTATGGCCGTAAGCAATCACTGCGGGCTGTAGAAGACTATTTCTAAATACTCTTCTAAGAGTAATACTTGTTTTAGAGCTGCCTGTAAACGGTAGACCACCTGACACCTCAAATGAAAATGATTGGCTTTCCAGTTCGTTTTTTTTTGTTGTTGTTTTTTTTTTCTTAAGTTTTCTTCTTCTCTTGTGTTTACATGACTGTGGTTACTGCCTTTATAATAGAAGCTTAAGCTAAAAAGCTTACAGCACCTAGTATTCCCAGGCAGTCTCCCATCCAAGTACTAACGAGGCCCAACTCTTCTTCGCTTCCGAGATCAGACGAGATCGGGCTTTCAAGGAGTGGTATGGCCGTAAGCGATCACTGCTGGCTGTAGAAGACTATTTCTATATAATCTTCTAAGAGTAATACTTGTTTTAGAGCTGCCTGTAAACGGTAGACCACCTGACACCTCAAATAAAAATGATTGGCTTTCCAGTTCGTTTTTTTTTTAAGTTTCTTCTTCTCTTGTGTTTAAATGACTGTGGTTACTGCCTTTATAATAGAAGCTTAAGCTAAAAAGCTTACAGCACCTAGTATTCCCAGGCAGTCTCCCATCCAAGTACTAACGAGGCCCAACTCTTCTTCGCTTCCGAGATCAGACGAGATCGGGCTTTCAAGGAGTGGTATGGCCGTAAGCGATCACTGCTGGCTGTAGAAGACTATTTCTATATAATCTTCTAAGAGTAATACTTGTTTTAGAGCTGCCTGTAAACGGTAGACCACCTGACACCTCAAATAAAAATGATTGGCTTTCCAGTTCGTTTTTTTTTTAAGTTTCTTCTTCTCTTGTGTTTAAATGACTGTGGTTACTGCCTTTATAATAGAAGCTTAAGCTAAAAAGCTTACAGCACCTAGTATTCCCAGGCAGTCTCCCATCCAAGTACTAACTAGGCCCAACTCTTCTTCGCTTCCGAGATCAGACGAGATCGGGCTTTCAAGGAGTGGTATGGCCGTAAGCGATCACTGCGGGCTGTAGAAGACTATTTCTAAATACTCTTCTAAGAGTAATACTTGTTTTAGAGCTGCCTGTAAACGGTAGACCACCTGACACCTCAAATAAAAATGATTGGCTTTCCAGTTCGTTTTTTTTTGTTGTTGTTTTTTTTTTCTTAAGTTTTCTTCTTCTCTTGTGTTTAAATGACTGTGGTTACTGCCTTTATAATAGAAGCTTAAGCTAAAAAGCTTACAGCACCTAGTATTCCCAGGCAGTCTCCCATCCAAGTATTAACTAGGCCCAACTCTTCTTCGCTTCCGAGATCAGACGAGATCGGGCTTTCAAGGAGTGGTATGGCCGTAAGCAATCACTGCGGGCTGTAGAAGACTATTTCTAAATACTCTTCTAAGAGTAATACTTGTTTTAGAGCTGCCTGTAAACGGTAGACCACCTGACACCTCAAATGAAAATGATTGGCTTTCCAGTTCGTTTTTTTTTGTTGTTGTTTTTTTTTTCTTAAGTTTTCTTCTTCTCTTGTGTTTACATGACTGTGGTTACTGCCTTTATAATAGAAGCTTAAGCTAAAAAGCTTACAGCACCTAGTATTCCCAGGCAGTCTCCCATCCAAGTACTAACTAGGCCCAACTCTTCTTCGCTTCCGAGATCAGACGAGATCGGGCTTTCAAGGAGTGGTATGGCCGTAAGCAATCACTTCTGGCTGTAGAAGACTATTTCTATATACTCTTCTAAGAGCAATACTTGTTTTAGAGCTGCCTGTAAACGGTAGACCACCTGACACCTCAAATAAAAATGATTGGCTTTCCAGTTCGTTTTTTTTTTAAGTTTCTTCTTCTCTTGTGTTTAAATGACTGTGGTTACTGCCTTTATAATAGAAGCTTAAGCTAAAAAGCTTACAGCACCTAGTATTCCCAGGAAGTCTCCCATCCAAGTACTAACTAGGCCCAACTCTTCTTCGCTTCCGAGATCAGACGAGATCGGGCTTTCAAGGAGTGGTATGGCCGTAAGCGATCACTGCTGGCTGTAGAAGACTATTTCTATATACTCTTCTAAGAGCAATACTTGTTTTAGAGCTGCCTGTAAACGGTAGACCACCTGACACCTCAAATAAAAATGATTGGCTTTCCAGTTCGTTTTTTTTTTAAGTTTCTTCTTCTCTTGTGTTTAAATGACTGTGGTTACTGCCTTTATAATAGAAGCTTAAGCTAAAAAGCTTACAGCACCTAGTATTCCCAGGAAGTCTCCCATCCAAGTACTAACTAGGCCCAACTCTTCTTCGCTTCCGAGATCAGACGAGATCGGGCTTTCAAGGAGTGGTATGGCCGTAAGCAATCACTGCGGGCTGTAGAAGACTATTTCTAAATACTCTTCTAAGAGTAATACTTGTTTTAGAGCTGCCTGTAAACGGTAGACCACCTGACACCTCAAATGAAAATGATTGGCTTTCCAGTTCGTTTTTTTTTGTTGTTGTTTTTTTTTTCTTAAGTTTTCTTCTTCTCTTGTGTTTACATGACTGTGGTTACTGCCTTTATAATAGAAGCTTAAGCTAAAAAGCTTACAGCACCTAGTATTCCCAGGCAGTCTCCCATCCAAGTACTAACGAGGCCCAACTCTTCTTCGCTTCCGAGATCAGACGAGATCGGGCTTTCAAGGAGTGGTATGGCCGTAAGCGATCACTGCTGGCTGTAGAAGACTATTTCTATATAATCTTCTAAGAGTAATACTTGTTTTAGAGCTGCCTGTAAACGGTAGACCACCTGACACCTCAAATAAAAATGATTGGCTTTCCAGTTCGTTTTTTTTTTAAGTTTCTTCTTCTCTTGTGTTTAAATGACTGTGGTTACTGCCTTTATAATAGAAGCTTAAGCTAAAAAGCTTACAGCACCTAGTATTCCCAGGCAGTCTCCCATCCAAGTACTAACTAGGCCCAACTCTTCTTCGCTTCCGAGATCAGACGAGATCGGGCTTTCAAGGAGTGGTATGGCCGTAAGCGATCACTGCGGGCTGTAGAAGACTATTTCTAAATACTCTTCTAAGAGTAATACTTGTTTTAGAGCTGCCTGTAAACGGTAGACCACCTGACACCTCAAATAAAAATGATTGGCTTTCCAGTTCGTTTTTTTTTGTTGTTGTTTTTTTTTTCTTAAGTTTTCTTCTTCTCTTGTGTTTAAATGACTGTGGTTACTGCCTTTATAATAGAAGCTTAAGCTAAAAAGCTTACAGCACCTAGTATTCCCAGGCAGTCTCCCATCCAAGTATTAACTAGGCCCAACTCTTCTTCGCTTCCGAGATCAGACGAGATCGGGCTTTCAAGGAGTGGTATGGCCGTAAGCAATCACTGCGGGCTGTAGAAGACTATTTCTAAATACTCTTCTAAGAGTAATACTTGTTTTAGAGCTGCCTGTAAACGGTAGACCACCTGACACCTCAAATGAAAATGATTGGCTTTCCAGTTCGTTTTTTTTTTAAGTTTCTTCTTCTCTTGTGTTTAAATGACTGTGGTTACTGCCTTTATAATAGAAGCTTAAGCTAAAAAGCTTACAGCACCTAGTATTCCCAGGAAGTCTCCCATCCAAGTACTAACTAGGCCCAACTCTTCTTCGCTTCCGAGATCAGACGAGATCGGGCTTTCAAGGAGTGGTATGGCCGTAAGCAATCACTGCGGGCTGTAGAAGACTATTTCTAAATACTCTTCTAAGAGTAATACTTGTTTTAGAGCTGCCTGTAAACGGTAGACCACCTGACACCTCAAATGAAAATGATTGGCTTTCCAGTTCGTTTTTTTTTGTTGTTGTTTTTTTTTTCTTAAGTTTTCTTCTTCTCTTGTGTTTACATGACTGTGGTTACTGCCTTTATAATAGAAGCTTAAGCTAAAAAGCTTACAGCACCTAGTATTCCCAGGCAGTCTCCCATCCAAGTACTAACGAGGCCCAACTCTTCTTCGCTTCCGAGATCAGACGAGATCGGGCTTTCAAGGAGTGGTATGGCCGTAAGCGATCACTGCTGGCTGTAGAAGACTATTTCTATATAATCTTCTAAGAGTAATACTTGTTTTAGAGCTGCCTGTAAACGGTAGACCACCTGACACCTCAAATAAAAATGATTGGCTTTCCAGTTCGTTTTTTTTTTAAGTTTCTTCTTCTCTTGTGTTTAAATGACTGTGGTTACTGCCTTTATAATAGAAGCTTAAGCTAAAAAGCTTACAGCACCTAGTATTCCCAGGCAGTCTCCCATCCAAGTACTAACTAGGCCCAACTCTTCTTCGCTTCCGAGATCAGACGAGATCGGGCTTTCAAGGAGTGGTATGGCCGTAAGCGATCACTGCGGGCTGTAGAAGACTATTTCTAAATACTCTTCTAAGAGTAATACTTGTTTTAGAGCTGCCTGTAAACGGTAGACCACCTGACACCTCAAATAAAAATGATTGGCTTTCCAGTTCGTTTTTTTTTGTTGTTGTTTTTTTTTTCTTAAGTTTTCTTCTTCTCTTGTGTTTAAATGACTGTGGTTACTGCCTTTATAATAGAAGCTTAAGCTAAAAAGCTTACAGCACCTAGTATTCCCAGGCAGTCTCCCATCCAAGTATTAACTAGGCCCAACTCTTCTTCGCTTCCGAGATCAGACGAGATCGGGCTTTCAAGGAGTGGTATGGCCGTAAGCAATCACTGCGGGCTGTAGAAGACTATTTCTAAATACTCTTCTAAGAGTAATACTTGTTTTAGAGCTGCCTGTAAACGGTAGACCACCTGACACCTCAAATGAAAATGATTGGCTTTCCAGTTCGTTTTTTTTTGTTGTTGTTTTTTTTTTCTTAAGTTTTCTTCTTCTCTTGTGTTTACATGACTGTGGTTACTGCCTTTATAATAGAAGCTTAAGCTAAAAAGCTTACAGCACCTAGTATTCCCAGGCAGTCTCCCATCCAAGTACTAACTAGGCCCAACTCTTCTTCGCTTCCGAGATCAGACGAGATCGGGCTTTCAAGGAGTGGTATGGCCGTAAGCGATCACTGCTGGCTGTAGAAGACTATTTCTATATACTCTTCTAAGAGCAATACTTGTTTTAGAGCTGCCTGTAAACGGTAGACCACCTGACACCTCAAATAAAAATGATTGGCTTTCCAGTTCGTTTTTTTTTTAAGTTTCTTCTTCTCTTGTGTTTAAATGACTGTGGTTACTGCCTTTATAATAGAAGCTTAAGCTAAAAAGCTTACAGCACCTAGTATTCCCAGGAAGTCTCCCATCCAAGTACTAACTAGGCCCAACTCTTCTTCGCTTCCGAGATCAGACGAGATCGGGCTTTCAAGGAGTGGTATGGCCGTAAGCAATCACTGCGGGCTGTAGAAGACTATTTCTAAATACTCTTCTAAGAGTAATACTTGTTTTAGAGCTGCCTGTAAACGGTAGACCACCTGACACCTCAAATGAAAATGATTGGCTTTCCAGTTCGTTTTTTTTTGTTGTTGTTTTTTTTTTCTTAAGTTTTCTTCTTCTCTTGTGTTTACATGACTGTGGTTACTGCCTTTATAATAGAAGCTTAAGCTAAAAAGCTTACAGCACCTAGTATTCCCAGGCAGTCTCCCATCCAAGTACTAACGAGGCCCAACTCTTCTTCGCTTCCGAGATCAGACGAGATCGGGCTTTCAAGGAGTGGTATGGCCGTAAGCGATCACTGCTGGCTGTAGAAGACTATTTCTATATAATCTTCTAAGAGTAATACTTGTTTTAGAGCTGCCTGTAAACGGTAGACCACCTGACACCTCAAATAAAAATGATTGGCTTTCCAGTTCGTTTTTTTTTTAAGTTTCTTCTTCTCTTGTGTTTAAATGACTGTGGTTACTGCCTTTATAATAGAAGCTTAAGCTAAAAAGCTTACAGCACCTAGTATTCCCAGGCAGTCTCCCATCCAAGTACTAACTAGGCCCAACTCTTCTTCGCTTCCGAGATCAGACGAGATCGGGCTTTCAAGGAGTGGTATGGCCGTAAGCGATCGCTGCGGGCTGTAGAAGACTATTTCTAAATACTCTTCTAAGAGTAATACTTGTTTTAGAGCTGCCTGTAAACGGTAGACCACCTGACACCTCAAATGAAAATGATTGGCTTTCCAGTTCGTTTTTTTTTTAAGTTTCTTCTTCTCTTGTGTTTAAATGACTGTGGTTACTGCCTTTATAATAGAAGCTTAAGCTAAAAAGCTTACAGAACCTAGTATTCCCAGGCAGTCTCCCATCCAAGTACTAACTAGGCCCAACTCTTCTTCGCTTCCGAGATCAGACGAGATCGGGCTTTCAAGGAGTGGTATGGCCGTAAGCGATCACTGTGGGCTGTAGAAGACTATTTCTATATACTCTTCTAAGAGTAATACTTGTTTTAGAGCTGCCTGTAAACGGTAGACCACCTGACACCTCAAATAAAAATGATTGGCTTTCCAGTTCGTTTTTTTTTTAAGTTTCTTCTTCTCTTGTGTTTAAATGACTGTGGTTACTGCCTTTATAATAGAAGCTTAAGCTAAAAAGCTTACAGCACCTAGTATTCCCAGGCAGTCTCCCATCCAAGTACTAACTAGGCCCAACTCTTCTTCGCTTCCGAGATCAGACGAGATCGGGCTTTCAAGGAGTGGTATGGCCGTAAGCGATCACTGCGGGCTGTAGAAGACTATTTCTATATACTCTTCTAAGAGTAATACTTGTTTTAGAGCTGCCTGTAAACGGTAGACCACCTGACACCTCAAATGAAAATGATTGGCTTTCCAGTTCGTTTTTTTTTTAAGTTTCTTCTTCTCTTGTGTTTAAATGACTGTGGTTACTGCCTTTATAATAGAAGCTTAAGCTAAAAAGCTTACAGAACCTAGTATTCCCAGGCAGTCTCCCATCCAAGTACTAACTAGGCCCAACTCTTCTTCGCTTCCGAGATCAGACGAGATCGGGCTTTCAAGGAGTGGTATGGCCGTAAGCGATCACTGCGGGCTGTAGAAGACTATTTCTATATACTCTTCTAAGAGTAATACTTGTTTTAGAGCTGCCTGTAAACGGTAGACCACCTGACACCTCAAATAAAAATGATTGGCTTTCCAGTTCGTTTTTTTTTTAAGTTTCTTCTTCTCTTGTGTTTAAATGACTGTGGTTACTGCCTTTATAATAGAAGCTTAAGCTAAAAAGCTTACAGCACCTAGTATTCCCAGGCAGTCTGCCATCCAAGTACTAACTAGGCCCAACTCTTCTTCGCTTCCGAGATCAGACGAGATCGGGCTTTCAAGGAGTGGTATGGCCGTAAGCAATCACTGCGGGCTGTAGAAGGCTATTTCTAAATACTCTTCTAAGAGTAATACTTGTTTTAGAGCTGCCTGTAAACGGTAGACCACCTGACACCTCAAATGAAAATGATTGGCTTTCCAGTTCGTTTTTTTTTGTTGTTGTTTTTTTTTTCTTAAGTTTTCTTCTTCTCTTGTGTTTACATGACTGTGGTTACTGCCTTTATAATAGAAGCTTAAGCTAAAAAGCTTACAGCACCTAGTATTCCCAGGCAGTCTCCCATCCAAGTACTAACTAGGCCCAACTCTTCTTCGCTTCCGAGATCAGACGAGATCGGGCTTTCAAGGAGTGGTATGGCCGTAAGCGATCACTGCTGGCTGTAGAAGACTATTTCTATATACTCTTCTAAGAGCAATACTTGTTTTAGAGCTGCCTGTAAACGGTAGACCACCTGACACCTCAAATAAAAATGATTGGCTTTCCAGTTCGTTTTTTTTTTAAGTTTCTTCTTCTCTTGTGTTTAAATGACTGTGGTTACTGCCTTTATAATAGAAGCTTAAGCTAAAAAGCTTACAGCACCTAGTATTCCCAGGAAGTCTCCCATCCAAGTACTAACTAGGCCCAACTCTTCTTCGCTTCCGAGATCAGACGAGATCGGGCTTTCAAGGAGTGGTATGGCCGTAAGCAATCACTGCGGGCTGTAGAAGACTATTTCTAAATACTCTTCTAAGAGTAATACTTGTTTTAGAGCTGCCTGTAAACGGTAGACCACCTGACACCTCAAATGAAAATGATTGGCTTTCCAGTTCGTTTTTTTTTGTTGTTGTTTTTTTTTTCTTAAGTTTTCTTCTTCTCTTGTGTTTACATGACTGTGGTTACTGCCTTTATAATAGAAGCTTAAGCTAAAAAGCTTACAGCACCTAGTATTCCCAGGCAGTCTCCCATCCAAGTACTAACGAGGCCCAACTCTTCTTCGCTTCCGAGATCAGACGAGATCGGGCTTTCAAGGAGTGGTATGGCCGTAAGCGATCACTGCTGGCTGTAGAAGACTATTTCTATATAATCTTCTAAGAGTAATACTTGTTTTAGAGCTGCCTGTAAACGGTAGACCACCTGACACCTCAAATAAAAATGATTGGCTTTCCAGTTCGTTTTTTTTTTAAGTTTCTTCTTCTCTTGTGTTTAAATGACTGTGGTTACTGCCTTTATAATAGAAGCTTAAGCTAAAAAGCTTACAGCACCTAGTATTCCCAGGAAGTCTCCCATCCAAGTACTAACTAGGCCCAACTCTTCTTCGCTTCCGAGATCAGACGAGATCGGGCTTTCAAGGAGTGGTATGGCCGTAAGCGATCACTGTGGGCTGTAGAAGACTATTTCTATATACTCTTCTAAGAGTAATACTTGTTTTAGAGCTGCCTGTAAACGGTAGACCACCTGACACCTCAAATAAAAATGATTGGCTTTCCAGTTCGTTTTTTTTTTAAGTTTCTTCTTCTCTTGTGTTTAAATGACTGTGGTTACTGCCTTTATAATAGAAGCTTAAGCTAAAAAGCTTACAGCACCTAGTATTCCCAGGCAGTCTCCCATCCAAGTACTAACTAGGCCCAACTCTTCTTCGCTTCCGAGATCAGACGAGATCGGGCTTTCAAGGAGTGGTATGGCCGTAAGCGATCACTGCGGGCTGTAGAAGACTATTTCTATATACTCTTCTAAGAGTAATACTTGTTTTAGAGCTGCCTGTAAACGGTAGACCACCTGACACCTCAAATGAAAATGATTGGCTTTCCAGTTCGTTTTTTTTTTAAGTTTCTTCTTCTCTTGTGTTTAAATGACTGTGGTTACTGCCTTTATAATAGAAGCTTAAGCTAAAAAGCTTACAGAACCTAGTATTCCCAGGCAGTCTCCCATCCAAGTACTAACTAGGCCCAACTCTTCTTCGCTTCCGAGATCAGACGAGATCGGGCTTTCAAGGAGTGGTATGGCCGTAAGCGATCACTGCGGGCTGTAGAAGACTATTTCTATATACTCTTCTAAGAGTAATACTTGTTTTAGAGCTGCCTGTAAACGGTAGACCACCTGACACCTCAAATAAAAATGATTGGCTTTCCAGTTCGTTTTTTTTTTAAGTTTCTTCTTCTCTTGTGTTTAAATGACTGTGGTTACTGCCTTTATAATAGAAGCTTAAGCTAAAAAGCTTACAGCACCTAGTATTCCCAGGCAGTCTGCCATCCAAGTACTAACTAGGCCCAACTCTTCTTCGCTTCCGAGATCAGACGAGATCGGGCTTTCAAGGAGTGGTATGGCCGTAAGCAATCACTGCGGGCTGTAGAAGGCTATTTCTAAATACTCTTCTAAGAGTAATACTTGTTTTAGAGCTGCCTGTAAACGGTAGACCACCTGACACCTCAAATGAAAATGATTGGCTTTCCAGTTCGTTTTTTTTTGTTGTTGTTTTTTTTTTCTTAAGTTTTCTTCTTCTCTTGTGTTTACATGACTGTGGTTACTGCCTTTATAATAGAAGCTTAAGCTAAAAAGCTTACAGCACCTAGTATTCCCAGGCAGTCTCCCATCCAAGTACTAACTAGGCCCAACTCTTCTTCGCTTCCGAGATCAGACGAGATCGGGCTTTCAAGGAGTGGTATGGCCGTAAGCGATCACTGCTGGCTGTAGAAGACTATTTCTATATACTCTTCTAAGAGCAATACTTGTTTTAGAGCTGCCTGTAAACGGTAGACCACCTGACACCTCAAATAAAAATGATTGGCTTTCCAGTTCGTTTTTTTTTTAAGTTTCTTCTTCTCTTGTGTTTAAATGACTGTGGTTACTGCCTTTATAATAGAAGCTTAAGCTAAAAAGCTTACAGCACCTAGTATTCCCAGGCAGTCTCCCATCCAAGTACTAACGAGGCCCAACTCTTCTTCGCTTCCGAGATCAGACGAGATCGGGCTTTCAAGGAGTGGTATGGCCGTAAGCGATCACTGCTGGCTGTAGAAGACTATTTCTATATAATCTTCTAAGAGTAATACTTGTTTTAGAGCTGCCTGTAAACGGTAGACCACCTGACACCTCAAATAAAAATGATTGGCTTTCCAGTTCGTTTTTTTTTTAAGTTTCTTCTTCTCTTGTGTTTAAATGACTGTGGTTACTGCCTTTATAATAGAAGCTTAAGCTAAAAAGCTTACAGCACCTAGTATTCCCAGGCAGTGTCCCATCCAAGTACTAACTAGGCCCAACTCTTCTTCGCTTCCGAGATCAGACGAGATCGGGCTTTCAAGGAGTGGTATGGCCGTAAGCGATCACTGCGGGCTGTAGAAGACTATTTCTAAATACTCTTCTAAGAGTAATACTTGTTTTAGAGCTGCCTGTAAACGGTAGACCACCTGACACCTCAAATGAAAATGATTGGCTTTCCAGTTCGTTTTTTTTTGTTGTTGTTTTTTTTTTCTTAAGTTTTCTTCTTCTCTTGTGTTTACATGACTGTGGTTACTGCCTTTATAATAGAAGCTTAAGCTAAAGAGCTTACAGCACCTAGTATTCCCAGGCAGTCTCCCATCCAAGTACTAACTAGGCCCAACTCTTCTTCGCTTCCGAGATCAGACGAGATCGGGCTTTCAAGGAGTGGTATGGCCGTAAGCGATCACTGCGGGCTGTAGAAGACTATTTCTATATACTCTTCTAAGAGTAATACTTGTTTTAGAGCTGCCTGTAAACGGTAGACCACCTGACACCTCAAATGAAAATGATTGGCTTTCCAGTTCGTTTTTTTTTTAAGTTTCTTCTTCTCTTGTGTTTAAATGACTGTGGTTACTGCCTTTATAATAGAAGCTTAAGCTAAAAAGCTTACAGAACCTAGTATTCCCAGGCAGTCTCCCATCCAAGTACTAACTAGGCCCAACTCTTCTTCGCTTCCGAGATCACACGAGATCGGGCTTTCAAGGAGTGGTATGGCCGTAAGCGATCACTGCGGGCTGTAGAAGACTATTTCTATATACTCTTCTAAGAGTAATACTTGTTTTAGAGCTGCCTGTAAACGGTAGACAACCTGACACCTCAAATAAAAATGATTGGCTTTCCAGTTCGTTTTTTTTTGTTGTTGTTTTTTTTTTCTTAAGTTTTCTTCTTCTCTTGTGTTTAAATGACTGTGGTTACTGCCTTTATAATAGAAGCTTAAGCTAAAAAGCTTACAGCACCTAGTATTCCCAGGCAGTCTCCCATCCAAGTACTAACTAGGCCCAACTCTTCTTCGCTTCCGAGATCAGACGAGATCGGGCTTTCAAGGAGTGGTATGGCCGTAAGCAATCACTGCGGGCTGTAGAAGACTATTTCTAAATACTCTTCTAAGAGTAATACTTGTTTTAGAGCTGCCTGTAAACGGTAGACCACCTGACACCTCAAATGAAAATGATTGGCTTTCCAGTTCGTTTTTTTGCTGTTGTTTTTTTTTTCTTAAGTTTTCTTCTTCTCTTGTGTTTACATGACTGTGGTTACTGCCTTTATAATAGAAGCTTAAGCTAAAGAGCTTACAGCACCTAGTATTCCCAGGCAGTCTCCCATCCAAGTACTAACTAGGCCCAACTCTTCTTCGCTTCCGAGATCAGACGAGATCGGGCTTTCAAGGAGTGGTATGGCCGTAAGCGATCACTGCGGGCTGTAGAAGACTATTTCTATATACTCTTCTAAGAGTAATACTTGTTTTAGAGCTGCCTGTAAACGGTAGACCACCTGACACCTCAAATGAAAATGATTGGCTTTCCAGTTCGTTTTTTTTTTAAGTTTCTTCTTCTCTTGTGTTTAAATGACTGTGGTTACTGCCTTTATAATAGAAGCTTAAGCTAAAAAGCTTACAGAACCTAGTATTCCCAGGCAGTCTCCCATCCAAGTACTAACTAGGCCCAACTCTTCTTCGCTTCCGAGATCAGACGAGATCGGGCTTTCAAGGAGTGGTATGGCCGTAAGCGATCACTGCGGGCTGTAGAAGACTATTTCTATATACTCTTCTAAGAGTAATACTTGTTTTAGAGCTGCCTGTAAACGGTAGACC
Source organism: Hoplias malabaricus (assembly GCF_029633855.1). Classification (NCBI taxonomy): domain Eukaryota; kingdom Metazoa; phylum Chordata; class Actinopteri; order Characiformes; family Erythrinidae; genus Hoplias; species Hoplias malabaricus. The sequence continues at coordinate 106,407 of NW_027100977.1, forward strand.
ACCTGACACCTCAAATAAAAATGATTGGCTTTCCAGTTCGTTTTTTTTTGTTGTTGTTTTTTTTTTCTTAAGTTTTCTTCTTCTCTTGTGTTTACATGACTGTGGTTACTGCCTTTATAATAGAAGCTTAAGCTAAAGAGCTTACAGCACCTAGTATTCCCAGGCAGTCTCCCATCCAAGTACTAACTAGGCCCAACTCTTCTTCGCTTCCGAGATCAGACGAGATCGGGCTTTCAAGGAGTGGTATGGCCGTAAGCGATCACTGCGGGCTGTAGAAGACTATTTCTATATACTCTTCTAAGAGTAATACTTGTTTTAGAGCTGCCTGTAAACGGTAGACCACCTGACACCTCAAATGAAAATGATTGGCTTTCCAGTTCGTTTTTTTTTTAAGTTTCTTCTTCTCTTGTGTTTAAATGACTGTGGTTACTGCCTTTATAATAGAAGCTTAAGCTAAAAAGCTTACAGAACCTAGTATTCCCAGGCAGTCTCCCATCCAAGTACTAACTAGGCCCAACTCTTCTTCGCTTCCGAGATCACACGAGATCGGGCTTTCAAGGAGTGGTATGGCCGTAAGCGATCACTGCGGGCTGTAGAAGACTATTTCTATATACTCTTCTAAGAGTAATACTTGTTTTAGAGCTGCCTGTAAACGGTAGACAACCTGACACCTCAAATAAAAATGATTGGCTTTCCAGTTCGTTTTTTTTTGTTGTTGTTTTTTTTTTCTTAAGTTTTCTTCTTCTCTTGTGTTTAAATGACTGTGGTTACTGCCTTTATAATAGAAGCTTAAGCTAAAAAGCTTACAGCACCTAGTATTCCCAGGCAGTCTCCCATCCAAGTACTAACTAGGCCCAACTCTTCTTCGCTTCCGAGATCAGACGAGATCGGGCTTTCAAGGAGTGGTATGGCCGTAAGCAATCACTGCGGGCTGTAGAAGACTATTTCTAAATACTCTTCTAAGAGTAATACTTGTTTTAGAGCTGCCTGTAAACGGTAGACCACCTGACACCTCAAATGAAAATGATTGGCTTTCCAGTTCGTTTTTTTGCTGTTGTTTTTTTTTTCTTAAGTTTTCTTCTTCTCTTGTGTTTACATGACTGTGGTTACTGCCTTTATAATAGAAGCTTAAGCTAAAGAGCTTACAGCACCTAGTATTCCCAGGCAGTCTCCCATCCAAGTACTAACTAGGCCCAACTCTTCTTCGCTTCCGAGATCAGACGAGATCGGGCTTTCAAGGAGTGGTATGGCCGTAAGCGATCACTGCGGGCTGTAGAAGACTATTTCTATATACTCTTCTAAGAGTAATACTTGTTTTAGAGCTGCCTGTAAACGGTAGACCACCTGACACCTCAAATGAAAATGATTGGCTTTCCAGTTCGTTTTTTTTTTAAGTTTCTTCTTCTCTTGTGTTTAAATGACTGTGGTTACTGCCTTTATAATAGAAGCTTAAGCTAAAAAGCTTACAGAACCTAGTATTCCCAGGCAGTCTCCCATCCAAGTACTAACTAGGCCCAACTCTTCTTCGCTTCCGAGATCAGACGAGATCGGGCTTTCAAGGAGTGGTATGGCCGTAAGCGATCACTGCGGGCTGTAGAAGACTATTTCTATATACTCTTCTAAGAGTAATACTTGTTTTAGAGCTGCCTGTAAACGGTAGACCACCTGACACCTCAAATAAAAATGATTGGCTTTCCAGTTCGTTTTTTTTTGTTGTTGTTTTTTTTTTCTTAAGTTTTCTTCTTCTCTTGTGTTTAAATGAATGTGGTTACTGCCTTTATAATAGAAGCTTAAGCTAAAAAGCTTACAGCACCTAGTATTCCCAGGCAGTCTCCCATCCAAGTACTAACTAGGCCCAACTCTTCTTCGCTTCCGAGATCAGACGAGATCGGGCTTTCAAGGAGTGGTATGGCCGTAAGCAATCACTGCGGGCTGTAGAAGACTATTTCTAAATACTCTTCTAAGAGTAATACTTGTTTTAGAGCTGCCTGTAAACGGTAGACCACCTGACACCTCAAATGAAAATGATTGGCTTTCCAGTTCGTTTTTTTTTGTTGTTGTTTTTTTTTTCTTAAGTTTTCTTCTTCTCTTGTGTTTACATGACTGTGGTTACTGCCTTTATAATAGAAGCTTAAGCTAAAAAGCTTACAGCACCTAGTATTCCCAGGAAGTCTCCCATCCAAGTACTAACGAGGCCCAACTCTTCTTCGCTTCCGAGATCAGACGAGATCGGGCTTTCAAGGAGTGGTATGGCCGTAAGCGATCACTGCTGTCTGTAGAAGACTATTTCTATATAATCTTCTAAGAGTAATACTTGTTTTAGAGCTGCCTGTAAACGGTAGACCACCTGACACCTCAAATAAAAATGATTGGCTTTCCAGTTCGTTTTTTTTTTAAGTTTCTTCTTCTCTTGTGTTTAAATGACTGTGGTTACTGCCTTTATAATAGAAGCTTAAGCTAAAAAGCTTACAGCACCTAGTATTCCCAGGCAGTCTCCCATCCAAGTACTAACTAGGCCCAACTCTTCTTCGCTTCCGAGATCAGACGAGATCGGGCTTTCAAGGAGTGGTATGGCCGTAAGCGATCACTGCTGGCTGTAGAAGACTATTTCTATATACTCTTCTAAGAGTAATACTTGTTTTAGAGCTGCCTGTAAACGGTAGACCACCTGACACCTCAAATAAAAATGATTGGCTTTCCAGTTCGTTTTTTTTTTAAGTTTCTTCTTCTCTTGTGTTTAAATGACTGTGGTTACTGCCTTTATAATAGAAGCTTAAGCTAAAAAGCTTACAGCACCTAGTATTCCCAGGCAGTCTCCCATCCAAGTACTAACTAGGCCCAACTCTTCTTCGCTTCCGAGATCAGACGAGATCGGGCTTTCAAGGAGTGGTATGGCCGTAAGCGATCACTGCTGGCTGTAGAAGACTATTTCTATATACTCTTCTAAGAGCAATACTTGTTTTAGAGCTGCCTGTAAACGGTAGACCACCTGACACCTCAAATAAAAATGATTGGCTTTCCAGTTCGTTTTTTTTTTAAGTTTCTTCTTCTCTTGTGTTTAAATGACTGTGGTTACTGCCTTTATAATAGAAGCTTAAGCTAAAAAGCTTACAGCACCTAGTATTCCCAGGAAGTCTCCCATCCAAGTACTAACTAGGCCCAACTCTTCTTCGCTTCCGAGATCAGACGAGATCGGGCTTTCAAGGAGTGGTATGGCCGTAAGCAATCACTGCGGGCTGTAGAAGACTATTTCTAAATACTCTTCTAAGAGTAATACTTGTTTTAGAGCTGCCTGTAAACGGTAGACCACCTGACACCTCAAATGAAAATGATTGGCTTTCCAGTTCGTTTTTTTTTGTTGTTGTTTTTTTTTTCTTAAGTTTTCTTCTTCTCTTGTGTTTACATGACTGTGGTTACTGCCTTTATAATAGAAGCTTAAGCTAAAAAGCTTACAGCACCTAGTATTCCCAGGCAGTCTCCCATCCAAGTACTAACGAGGCCCAACTCTTCTTCGCTTCCGAGATCAGACGAGATCGGGCTTTCAAGGAGTGGTATGGCCGTAAGCGATCACTGCTGGCTGTAGAAGACTATTTCTATATAATCTTCTAAGAGTAATACTTGTTTTAGAGCTGCCTGTAAACGGTAGACCACCTGACACCTCAAATAAAAATGATTGGCTTTCCAGTTCGTTTTTTTTTTAAGTTTCTTCTTCTCTTGTGTTTAAATGACTGTGGTTACTGCCTTTATAATAGAAGCTTAAGCTAAAAAGCTTACAGCACCTAGTATTCCCAGGCAGTCTCCCATCCAAGTACTAACTAGGCCCAACTCTTCTTCGCTTCCGAGATCAGACGAGATCGGGCTTTCAAGGAGTGGTATGGCCGTAAGCGATCACTGCGGGCTGTAGAAGACTATTTCTAAATACTCTTCTAAGAGTAATACTTGTTTTAGAGCTGCCTGTAAACGGTAGACCACCTGACACCTCAAATAAAAATGATTGGCTTTCCAGTTCGTTTTTTTTTGTTGTTGTTTTTTTTTCTTAAGTTTTCTTCTTCTCTTGTGTTTAAATGACTGTGGTTACTGCCTTTATAATAGAAGCTTAAGCTAAAAAGCTTACAGCACCTAGTATTCCCAGGCAGTCTCCCATCCAAGTATTAACTAGGCCCAACTCTTCTTCGCTTCCGAGATCAGACGAGATCGGGCTTTCAAGGAGTGGTATGGCCGTAAGCAATCACTGCGGGCTGTAGAAGACTATTTCTAAATACTCTTCTAAGAGTAATACTTGTTTTAGAGCTGCCTGTAAACGGTAGACCACCTGACACCTCAAATGAAAATGATTGGCTTTCCAGTTCGTTTTTTTTTTAAGTTTCTTCTTCTCTTGTGTTTAAATGACTGTGGTTACTGCCTTTATAATAGAAGCTTAAGCTAAAAAGCTTACAGAACCTAGTATTCCCAGGCAGTCTCCCATCCAAGTACTAACTAGGCCCAACTCTTCTTCGCTTCCGAGATCAGACGAGATCGGGCTTTCAAGGAGTGGTATGGCCGTAAGCGATCACTGCGGGCTGTAGAAGACTATTTCTATATACTCTTCTAAGAGTAATACTTGTTTTAGAGCTGCCTGTAAACGGTAGACCACCTGACACCTCAAATAAAAATGATTGGCTTTCCAGTTCGTTTTTTTTTGTTGTTGTTTTTTTTTTCTTAAGTTTTCTTCTTCTCTTGTGTTTAAATGACTGTGGTTACTGCCTTTATAATAGAAGCTTAAGCTAAAAAGCTTACAGCACCTAGTATTCCCAGGCAGTCTCCCATCCAAGTATTAACTAGGCCCAACTCTTCTTCGCTTCCGAGATCAGACGAGATCGGGCTTTCAAGGAGTGGTATGGCCGTAAGCAATCACTGCGGGCTGTAGAAGACTATTTCTAAATACTCTTCTAAGAGTAATACTTGTTTTAGAGCTGCCTGTAAACGGTAGACCACCTGACACCTCAAATGAAAATGATTGGCTTTCCAGTTCGTTTTTTTTTTAAGTTTCTTCTTCTCTTGTGTTTAAATGACTGTGGTTACTGCCTTTATAATAGAAGCTTAAGCTAAAAAGCTTACAGAACCTAGTATTCCCAGGCAGTCTCCCATCCAAGTACTAACTAGGCCCAACTCTTCTTCGCTTCCGAGATCAGACGAGATCGGGCTTTCAAGGAGTGGTATGGCCGTAAGCGATCACTGCGGGCTGTAGAAGACTATTTCTATATACTCTTCTAAGAGTAATACTTGTTTTAGAGCTGCCTGTAAACGGTAGACCACCTGACACCTCAAATAAAAATGATTGGCTTTCCAGTTCGTTTTTTTTTGTTGTTGTTTTTTTTTTCTTAAGTTTTCTTCTTCTCTTGTGTTTAAATGACTGTGGTTACTGCCTTTATAATAGAAGCTTAAGCTAAAAAGCTTACAGCACCTAGTATTCCCAGGCAGTCTCCCATCCAAGTACTAACTAGGCCCAACTCTTCTTCGCTTCCGAGATCAGACGAGATCGGGCTTTCAAGGAGTGGTATGGCCGTAAGCAATCACTGCGGGCTGTAGAAGACTATTTCTAAATACTCTTCTAAGAGTAATACTTGTTTTAGAGCTGCCTGTAAACGGTAGACCACCTGACACCTCAAATGAAAATGATTGGCTTTCCAGTTCGTTTTTTTTTGTTGTTGTTTTTTTTTTCTTAAGTTTTCTTCTTCTCTTGTGTTTACATGACTGTGGTTACTGCCTTTATAATAGAAGCTTAAGCTAAAAAGCTTACAGCACCTAGTATTCCCAGGAAGTCTCCCATCCAAGTACTAACGAGGCCCAACTCTTCTTCGCTTCCGAGATCAGACGAGATCGGGCTTTCAAGGAGTGGTATGGCCGTAAGCGATCACTGCTGGCTGTAGAAGACTATTTCTATATAATCTTCTAAGAGTAATACTTGTTTTAGAGCTGCCTGTAAACGGTAGACCACCTGACACCTCAAATAAAAATGATTGGCTTTCCAGTTCGTTTTTTTTTTAAGTTTCTTCTTCTCTTGTGTTTAAATGACTGTGGTTACTGCCTTTATAATAGAAGCTTAAGCTAAAAAGCTTACAGCACCTAGTATTCCCAGGCAGTCTCCCATCCAAGTACTAACTAGGCCCAACTCTTCTTCGCTTCCGAGATCAGACGAGATCGGGCTTTCAAGGAGTGGTATGGCCGTAAGCGATCACTGCTGGCTGTAGAAGACTATTTCTATATACTCTTCTAAGAGTAATACTTGTTTTAGAGCTGCCTGTAAACGGTAGACCACCTGACACCTCAAATAAAAATGATTGGCTTTCCAGTTCGTTTTTTTTTTAAGTTTTCTACTTCTCTTGTGTTTACATGACTGTGGTTACTGCCTTTATAATAGAAGCTTAAGCTAAAAAGCTTACAGCACCTAGTATTCCCAGGCAGTCTCCCATCCAAGTACTAACGAGGCCCAACTCTTCTTCGTTTCCGAGATCAGACGAGATCGGGCTTTCAAGGAGTGGTACGGCCGTAAGCGATCACTGCTGGCTGTAGAAGACTATTTCTATATAATCTTCTAAGAGTAATACTTGTTTTAGAGCTGCCTGTAAACGGTAGACCACCTGACACCTCAAATAAAAATGATTGGCTTTCCAGTTCGTTTTTTTTTTAAGTTTCTTCTTCTCTTGTGTTTAAATGACTGTGGTTACTGCCTTTATAATAGAAGCTTAAGCTAAAAAGCTTACAGCACCTAGTATTCCCAGGCAGTCTCCCATCCAAGTACTAACTAGGCCCAACTCTTCTTCGCTTCCGAGATCAGACGAGATCGGGCTTTCAAGGAGTGGTATGGCCGTAAGCGATCACTGCGGGCTGTAGAAGACTATTTCTAAATACTCTTCTAAGAGTAATACTTGTTTTAGAGCTGCCTGTAAACGGTAGACCACCTGACACCTCAAATAAAAATGATTGGCTTTCCAGTTCGTTTTTTTTTGTTGTTGTTTTTTTTTTCTTAAGTTTTCTTCTTCTCTTGTGTTTAAATGACTGTGGTTACTGCCTTTATAATAGAAGCTTAAGCTAAAAAGCTTACAGCACCTAGTATTCCCAGGCAGTCTCCCATCCAAGTATTAACTAGGCCCAACTCTTCTTCGCTTCCGAGATCAGACGAGATCGGGCTTTCAAGGAGTGGTATGGCCGTAAGCAATCACTGCGGGCTGTAGAAGACTATTTCTAAATACTCTTCTAAGAGTAATACTTGTTTTAGAGCTGCCTGTAAACGGTAGACCACCTGACACCTCAAATGAAAATGATTGGCTTTCCAGTTCGTTTTTTTTTTAAGTTTCTTCTTCTCTTGTGTTTAAATGACTGTGGTTACTGCCTTTATAATAGAAGCTTAAGCTAAAAAGCTTACAGCACCTAGTATTCCCAGGAAGTCTCCCATCCAAGTACTAACTAGGCCCAACTCTTCTTCGCTTCCGAGATCAGACGAGATCGGGCTTTCAAGGAGTGGTATGGCCGTAAGCAATCACTGCGGGCTGTAGAAGACTATTTCTAAATACTCTTCTAAGAGTAATACTTGTTTTAGAGCTGCCTGTAAACGGTAGACCACCTGACACCTCAAATGAAAATGATTGGCTTTCCAGTTCGTTTTTTTTTTAAGTTTTCTTCTTCTCTTGTGTTTACATGACTGTGGTTACTGCCTTTATAATAGAAGCTTAAGCTAAAAAGCTTACAGCACCTAGTATTCCCAGGCAGTCTCCCATCCAAGTACTAACGAGGCCCAACTCTTCTTCGCTTCCGAGATCAGACGAGATCGGGCTTTCAAGGAGTGGTACGGCCGTAAGCGATCACTGCTGGCTGTAGAAGACTATTTCTATATAATCTTCTAAGAGTAATACTTGTTTTAGAGCTGCCTGTAAACGGTAGACCACCTGACACCTCAAATAAAAATGATTGGCTTTCCAGTTCGTTTTTTTTTTAAGTTTCTTCTTCTCTTGTGTTTAAATGACTGTGGTTACTGCCTTTATAATAGAAGCTTAAGCTAAAAAGCTTACAGCACCTAGTATTCCCAGGCAGTCTCCCATCCAAGTACTAACTAGGCCCAACTCTTCTTCGCTTCCGAGATCAGACGAGATCGGGCTTTCAAGGAGTGGTATGGCCGTAAGCGATCACTGCGGGCTGTAGAAGACTATTTCTAAATACTCTTCTAAGAGTAATACTTGTTTTAGAGCTGCCTGTAAACGGTAGACCACCTGACACCTCAAATGAAAATGATTGGCTTTCCAGTTCGTTTTTTTTTGTTGTTGTTTTTTTTTTCTTAAGTTTTCTTCTTCTCTTGTGTTTACATGACTGTGGTTACTGCCTTTATAATAGAAGCTTAAGCTAAAGAGCTTACAGCACCTAGTATTCCCAGGCAGTCTCCCATCCAAGTACTAACTAGGCCCAACTCTTCTTCGCTTCCGAGATCAGACGAGATCGGGCTTTCAAGGAGTGGTATGGCCGTAAGCGATCACTGCGGGCTGTAGAAGACTATTTCTATATACTCTTCTAAGAGTAATACTTGTTTTAGAGCTGCCTGTAAACGGTAGACCACCTGACACCTCAAATGAAAATGATTGGCTTTCCAGTTCGTTTTTTTTTTAAGTTTCTTCTTCTCTTGTGTTTAAATGACTGTGGTTACTGCCTTTATAATAGAAGCTTAAGCTAAAAAGCTTACAGAACCTAGTATTCCCAGGCAGTCTCCCATCCAAGTACTAACTAGGCCCAACTCTTCTTCGCTTCCGAGATCAGACGAGATCGGGCTTTCAAGGAGTGGTATGGCCGTAAGCGATCACTGTGGGCTGTAGAAGACTATTTCTATATACTCTTCTAAGAGTAATACTTGTTTTAGAGCTGCCTGTAAACGGTAGACCACCTGACACCTCAAATAAAAATGATTGGCTTTCCAGTTCGTTTTTTTTTTAAGTTTCTTCTTCTCTTGTGTTTAAATGACTGTGGTTACTGCCTTTATAATAGAAGCTTAAGCTAAAAAGCTTACAGCACCTAGTATTCCCAGGCAGTCTCCCATCCAAGTACTAACTAGGCCCAACTCTTCTTCGCTTCCGAGATCAGACGAGATCGGGCTTTCAAGGAGTGGTATGGCCGTAAGCGATCACTGCGGGCTGTAGAAGACTATTTCTAAATACTCTTCTAAGAGTAATACTTGTTTTAGAGCTGCCTGTAAACGGTAGACCACCTGACACCTCAAATAAAAATGATTGGCTTTCCAGTTCGTTTTTTTTTGTTGTTGTTTTTTTTTCTTAAGTTTTCTTCTTCTCTTGTGTTTAAATGACTGTGGTTACTGCCTTTATAATAGAAGCTTAAGCTAAAAAGCTTACAGCACCTAGTATTCCCAGGCAGTCTCCCATCCAAGTATTAACTAGGCCCAACTCTTCTTCGCTTCCGAGATCAGACGAGATCGGGCTTTCAAGGAGTGGTATGGCCGTAAGCAATCACTGCGGGCTGTAGAAGACTATTTCTAAATACTCTTCTAAGAGTAATACTTGTTTTAGAGCTGCCTGTAAACGGTAGACCACCTGACACCTCAAATGAAAATGATTGGCTTTCCAGTTCGTTTTTTTTTTAAGTTTCTTCTTCTCTTGTGTTTAAATGACTGTGGTTACTGCCTTTATAATAGAAGCTTAAGCTAAAAAGCTTACAGAACCTAGTATTCCCAGGCAGTCTCCCATCCAAGTACTAACTAGGCCCAACTCTTCTTCGCTTCCGAGATCAGACGAGATCGGGCTTTCAAGGAGTGGTATGGCCGTAAGCGATCACTGCGGGCTGTAGAAGACTATTTCTATATACTCTTCTAAGAGTAATACTTGTTTTAGAGCTGCCTGTAAACGGTAGACCACCTGACACCTCAAATAAAAATGATTGGCTTTCCAGTTCGTTTTTTTTTGTTGTTGTTTTTTTTTTCTTAAGTTTTCTTCTTCTCTTGTGTTTAAATGACTGTGGTTACTGCCTTTATAATAGAAGCTTAAGCTAAAAAGCTTACAGCACCTAGTATTCCCAGGCAGTCTCCCATCCAAGTATTAACTAGGCCCAACTCTTCTTCGCTTCCGAGATCAGACGAGATCGGGCTTTCAAGGAGTGGTATGGCCGTAAGCAATCACTGCGGGCTGTAGAAGACTATTTCTAAATACTCTTCTAAGAGTAATACTTGTTTTAGAGCTGCCTGTAAACGGTAGACCACCTGACACCTCAAATGAAAATGATTGGCTTTCCAGTTCGTTTTTTTTTTAAGTTTCTTCTTCTCTTGTGTTTAAATGACTGTGGTTACTGCCTTTATAATAGAAGCTTAAGCTAAAAAGCTTACAGAACCTAGTATTCCCAGGCAGTCTCCCATCCAAGTACTAACTAGGCCCAACTCTTCTTCGCTTCCGAGATCAGACGAGATCGGGCTTTCAAGGAGTGGTATGGCCGTAAGCGATCACTGCGGGCTGTAGAAGACTATTTCTATATACTCTTCTAAGAGTAATACTTGTTTTAGAGCTGCCTGTAAACGGTAGACCACCTGACACCTCAAATAAAAATGATTGGCTTTCCAGTTCGTTTTTTTTTGTTGTTGTTTTTTTTTTCTTAAGTTTTCTTCTTCTCTTGTGTTTAAATGACTGTGGTTACTGCCTTTATAATAGAAGCTTAAGCTAAAAAGCTTACAGCACCTAGTATTCCCAGGCAGTCTCCCATCCAAGTACTAACTAGGCCCAACTCTTCTTCGCTTCCGAGATCAGACGAGATCGGGCTTTCAAGGAGTGGTATGGCCGTAAGCAATCACTGCGGGCTGTAGAAGACTATTTCTAAATACTCTTCTAAGAGTAATACTTGTTTTAGAGCTGCCTGTAAACGGTAGACCACCTGACACCTCAAATGAAAATGATTGGCTTTCCAGTTCGTTTTTTTTTGTTGTTGTTTTTTTTTTCTTAAGTTTTCTTCTTCTCTTGTGTTTACATGACTGTGGTTACTGCCTTTATAATAGAAGCTTAAGCTAAAAAGCTTACAGCACCTAGTATTCCCAGGAAGTCTCCCATCCAAGTACTAACGAGGCCCAACTCTTCTTCGCTTCCGAGATCAGACGAGATCGGGCTTTCAAGGAGTGGTATGGCCGTAAGCGATCACTGCTGGCTGTAGAAGACTATTTCTATATAATCTTCTAAGAGTAATACTTGTTTTAGAGCTGCCTGTAAACGGTAGACCACCTGACACCTCAAATAAAAATGATTGGCTTTCCAGTTCGTTTTTTTTTTAAGTTTCTTCTTCTCTTGTGTTTAAATGACTGTGGTTACTGCCTTTATAATAGAAGCTTAAGCTAAAAAGCTTACAGCACCTAGTATTCCCAGGCAGTCTCCCATCCAAGTACTAACTAGGCCCAACTCTTCTTCGCTTCCGAGATCAGACGAGATCGGGCTTTCAAGGAGTGGTATGGCCGTAAGCGATCACTGCTGGCTGTAGAAGACTATTTCTATATACTCTTCTAAGAGTAATACTTGTTTTAGAGCTGCCTGTAAACGGTAGACCACCTGACACCTCAAATAAAAATGATTGGCTTTCCAGTTCGTTTTTTTTTTAAGTTTTCTACTTCTCTTGTGTTTACATGACTGTGGTTACTGCCTTTATAATAGAAGCTTAAGCTAAAAAGCTTACAGCACCTAGTATTCCCAGGCAGTCTCCCATCCAAGTACTAACGAGGCCCAACTCTTCTTCGTTTCCGAGATCAGACGAGATCGGGCTTTCAAGGAGTGGTACGGCCGTAAGCGATCACTGCTGGCTGTAGAAGACTATTTCTATATAATCTTCTAAGAGTAATACTTGTTTTAGAGCTGCCTGTAAACGGTAGACCACCTGACACCTCAAATAAAAATGATTGGCTTTCCAGTTCGTTTTTTTTTTAAGTTTCTTCTTCTCTTGTGTTTAAATGACTGTGGTTACTGCCTTTATAATAGAAGCTTAAGCTAAAAAGCTTACAGCACCTAGTATTCCCAGGCAGTCTCCCATCCAAGTACTAACTAGGCCCAACTCTTCTTCGCTTCCGAGATCAGACGAGATCGGGCTTTCAAGGAGTGGTATGGCCGTAAGCGATCACTGCGGGCTGTAGAAGACTATTTCTAAATACTCTTCTAAGAGTAATACTTGTTTTAGAGCTGCCTGTAAACGGTAGACCACCTGACACCTCAAATAAAAATGATTGGCTTTCCAGTTCGTTTTTTTTTGTTGTTGTTTTTTTTTTCTTAAGTTTTCTTCTTCTCTTGTGTTTAAATGACTGTGGTTACTGCCTTTATAATAGAAGCTTAAGCTAAAAAGCTTACAGCACCTAGTATTCCCAGGCAGTCTCCCATCCAAGTATTAACTAGGCCCAACTCTTCTTCGCTTCCGAGATCAGACGAGATCGGGCTTTCAAGGAGTGGTATGGCCGTAAGCAATCACTGCGGGCTGTAGAAGACTATTTCTAAATACTCTTCTAAGAGTAATACTTGTTTTAGAGCTGCCTGTAAACGGTAGACCACCTGACACCTCAAATGAAAATGATTGGCTTTCCAGTTCGTTTTTTTTTTAAGTTTCTTCTTCTCTTGTGTTTAAATGACTGTGGTTACTGCCTTTATAATAGAAGCTTAAGCTAAAAAGCTTACAGCACCTAGTATTCCCAGGAAGTCTCCCATCCAAGTACTAACTAGGCCCAACTCTTCTTCGCTTCCGAGATCAGACGAGATCGGGCTTTCAAGGAGTGGTATGGCCGTAAGCAATCACTGCGGGCTGTAGAAGACTATTTCTAAATACTCTTCTAAGAGTAATACTTGTTTTAGAGCTGCCTGTAAACGGTAGACCACCTGACACCTCAAATGAAAATGATTGGCTTTCCAGTTCGTTTTTTTTTTAAGTTTTCTTCTTCTCTTGTGTTTACATGACTGTGGTTACTGCCTTTATAATAGAAGCTTAAGCTAAAAAGCTTACAGCACCTAGTATTCCCAGGCAGTCTCCCATCCAAGTACTAACGAGGCCCAACTCTTCTTCGCTTCCGAGATCAGACGAGATCGGGCTTTCAAGGAGTGGTACGGCCGTAAGCGATCACTGCTGGCTGTAGAAGACTATTTCTATATAATCTTCTAAGAGTAATACTTGTTTTAGAGCTGCCTGTAAACGGTAGACCACCTGACACCTCAAATAAAAATGATTGGCTTTCCAGTTCGTTTTTTTTTTAAGTTTCTTCTTCTCTTGTGTTTAAATGACTGTGGTTACTGCCTTTATAATAGAAGCTTAAGCTAAAAAGCTTACAGCACCTAGTATTCCCAGGCAGTCTCCCATCCAAGTACTAACTAGGCCCAACTCTTCTTCGCTTCCGAGATCAGACGAGATCGGGCTTTCAAGGAGTGGTACGGCCGTAAGCGATCACTGCTGGCTGTAGAAGACTATTTCTATATAATCTTCTAAGAGTAATACTTGTTTTAGAGCTGCCTGTAAACGGTAGACCACCTGACACCTCAAATAAAAATGATTGGCTTTCCAGTTCGTTTTTTTTTTAAGTTTCTTCTTCTCTTGTGTTTAAATGACTGTGGTTACTGCCTTTATAATAGAAGCTTAAGCTAAAAAGCTTACAGCACCTAGTATTCCCAGGCAGTCTCCCATCCAAGTACTAACTAGGCCCAACTCTTCTTCGCTTCCGAGATCAGACGAGATCGGGCTTTCAAGGAGTGGTATGGCCGTAAGCGATCACTGCGGGCTGTAGAAGACTATTTCTAAATACTCTTCTAAGAGTAATACTTGTTTTAGAGCTGCCTGTAAACGGTAGACCACCTGACACCTCAAATAAAAATGATTGGCTTTCCAGTTCGTTTTTTTTTGTTGTTGTTTTTTTTTTCTTAAGTTTTCTTCTTCTCTTGTGTTTAAATGACTGTGGTTACTGCCTTTATAATAGAAGCTTAAGCTAAAAAGCTTACAGCACCTAGTATTCCCAGGCAGTCTCCCATCCAAGTATTAACTAGGCCCAACTCTTCTTCGCTTCCGAGATCAGACGAGATCGGGCTTTCAAGGAGTGGTATGGCCGTAAGCAATCACTGCGGGCTGTAGAAGACTATTTCTAAATACTCTTCTAAGAGTAATACTTGTTTTAGAGCTGCCTGTAAACGGTAGACCACCTGACACCTCAAATGAAAATGATTGGCTTTCCAGTTCGTTTTTTTTTTAAGTTTCTTCTTCTCTTGTGTTTAAATGACTGTGGTTACTGCCTTTATAATAGAAGCTTAAGCTAAAAAGCTTACAGCACCTAGTATTCCCAGGAAGTCTCCCATCCAAGTACTAACTAGGCCCAACTCTTCTTCGCTTCCGAGATCAGACGAGATCGGGCTTTCAAGGAGTGGTATGGCCGTAAGCAATCACTGCGGGCTGTAGAAGACTATTTCTAAATACTCTTCTAAGAGTAATACTTGTTTTAGAGCTGCCTGTAAACGGTAGACCACCTGACACCTCAAATGAAAATGATTGGCTTTCCAGTTCGTTTTTTTTTTAAGTTTTCTTCTTCTCTTGTGTTTACATGACTGTGGTTACTGCCTTTATAATAGAAGCTTAAGCTAAAAAGCTTACAGCACCTAGTATTCCCAGGCAGTCTCCCATCCAAGTACTAACGAGGCCCAACTCTTCTTCGCTTCCGAGATCAGACGAGATCGGGCTTTCAAGGAGTGGTACGGCCGTAAGCGATCACTGCTGGCTGTAGAAGACTATTTCTATATAATCTTCTAAGAGTAATACTTGTTTTAGAGCTGCCTGTAAACGGTAGACCACCTGACACCTCAAATAAAAATGATTGGCTTTCCAGTTCGTTTTTTTTTTAAGTTTCTTCTTCTCTTGTGTTTAAATGACTGTGGTTACTGCCTTTATAATAGAAGCTTAAGCTAAAAAGCTTACAGCACCTAGTATTCCCAGGCAGTCTCCCATCCAAGTACTAACTAGGCCCAACTCTTCTTCGCTTCCGAGATCAGACGAGATCGGGCTTTCAAGGAGTGGTATGGCCGTAAGCGATCACTGCGGGCTGTAGAAGACTATTTCTAAATACTCTTCTAAGAGTAATACTTGTTTTAGAGCTGCCTGTAAACGGTAGACCACCTGACACCTCAAATGAAAATGATTGGCTTTCCAGTTCGTTTTTTTTTGTTGTTGTTTTTTTTTTCTTAAGTTTTCTTCTTCTCTTGTGTTTACATGACTGTGGTTACTGCCTTTATAATAGAAGCTTAAGCTAAAGAGCTTACAGCACCTAGTATTCCCAGGCAGTCTCCCATCCAAGTACTAACTAGGCCCAACTCTTCTTCGCTTCCGAGATCAGACGAGATCGGGCTTTCAAGGAGTGGTATGGCCGTAAGCGATCACTGCGGGCTGTAGAAGACTATTTCTATATACTCTTCTAAGAGTAATACTTGTTTTAGAGCTGCCTGTAAACGGTAGACCACCTGACACCTCAAATGAAAATGATTGGCTTTCCAGTTCGTTTTTTTTTTAAGTTTCTTCTTCTCTTGTGTTTAAATGACTGTGGTTACTGCCTTTATAATAGAAGCTTAAGCTAAAAAGCTTACAGAACCTAGTATTCCCAGGCAGTCTCCCATCCAAGTACTAACTAGGCCCAACTCTTCTTCGCTTCCGAGATCAGACGAGATCGGGCTTTCAAGGAGTGGTATGGCCGTAAGCGATCACTGTGGGCTGTAGAAGACTATTTCTATATACTCTTCTAAGAGTAATACTTGTTTTAGAGCTGCCTGTAAACGGTAGACCACCTGACACCTCAAATAAAAATGATTGGCTTTCCAGTTCGTTTTTTTTTTAAGTTTCTTCTTCTCTTGTGTTTAAATGACTGTGGTTACTGCCTTTATAATAGAAGCTTAAGCTAAAAAGCTTACAGCACCTAGTATTCCCAGGCAGTCTCCCATCCAAGTACTAACTAGGCCCAACTCTTCTTCGCTTCCGAGATCAGACGAGATCGGGCTTTCAAGGAGTGGTATGGCCGTAAGCAATCACTGCGGGCTGTAGAAGACTATTTCTAAATACTCTTCTAAGAGTAATACTTGTTTTAGAGCTGCCTGTAAACGGTAGACCACCTGACACCTCAAATGAAAATGATTGGCTTTCCAGTTCGTTTTTTTTTGTTGTTGTTTTTTTTTTCTTAAGTTTTCTTCTTCTCTTGTGTTTACATGACTGTGGTTACTGCCTTTATAATAGAAGCTTAAGCTAAAGAGCTTACAGCACCTAGTATTCCCAGGCAGTCTCCCATCCAAGTACTAACTAGGCCCAACTCTTCTTCGCTTCCGAGATCAGACGAGATCGGGCTTTCAAGGAGTGGTATGGCCGTAAGCGATCACTGCGGGCTGTAGAAGACTATTTCTATATACTCTTCTAAGAGTAATACTTGTTTTAGAGCTGCCTGTAAACGGTAGACCACCTGACACCTCAAATGAAAATGATTGGCTTTCCAGTTCGTTTTTTTTTTAAGTTTCTTCTTCTCTTGTGTTTAAATGACTGTGGTTACTGCCTTTATAATAGAAGCTTAAGCTAAAAAGCTTACAGAACCTAGTATTCCCAGGCAGTCTCCCATCCAAGTACTAACTAGGCCCAACTCTTCTTCGCTTCCGAGATCAGACGAGATCGGGCTTTCAAGGAGTGGTATGGCCGTAAGCGATCACTGTGGGCTGTAGAAGACTATTTCTATATACTCTTCTAAGAGTAATACTTGTTTTAGAGCTGCCTGTAAACGGTAGACCACCTGACACCTCAAATAAAAATGATTGGCTTTCCAGTTCGTTTTTTTTTTAAGTTTCTTCTTCTCTTGTGTTTAAATGACTGTGGTTACTGCCTTTATAATAGAAGCTTAAGCTAAAAAGCTTACAGCACCTAGTATTCCCAGGCAGTCTCCCATCCAAGTACTAACTAGGCCCAACTCTTCTTCGCTTCCGAGATCAGACGAGATCGGGCTTTCAAGGAGTGGTATGGCCGTAAGCAATCACTGCGGGCTGTAGAAGACTATTTCTAAATACTCTTCTAAGAGTAATACTTGTTTTAGAGCTGCCTGTAAACGGTAGACCACCTGACACCTCAAATGAAAATGATTGGCTTTCCAGTTCGTTTTTTTTTGTTGTTGTTTTTTTTTTCTTAAGTTTTCTTCTTCTCTTGTGTTTAAATGACTGTGGTTACTGCCTTTATAATAGAAGCTTAAGCTAAAAAGCTTACAGCACCTAGTATTCCCAGGCAGTCTCCCATCCAAGTACTAACTAGGCCCAACTCTTCTTCGCTTCCGAGATCAGACGAGATCGGGCTTTCAAGGAGTGGTATGGCCGTAAGCGATCACTGCGGGCTGTAGAAGACTATTTCTATATACTCTTCTAAGAGTAATACTTGTTTTAGAGCTGCCTGTAAACGGTAGACCACCTGACACCTCAAATGAAAATGATTGGCTTTCCAGTTCGTTTTTTTTTTAAGTTTCTTCTTCTCTTGTGTTTAAATGACTGTGGTTACTGCCTTTATAATAGAAGCTTAAGCTAAAAAGCTTACAGAACCTAGTATTCCCAGGCAGTCTCCCATCCAAGTACTAACTAGGCCCAACTCTTCTTCGCTTCCGAGATCAGACGAGATCGGGCTTTCAAGGAGTGGTATGGCCGTAAGCGATCACTGCGGGCTGTAGAAGACTATTTCTATATACTCTTCTAAGAGTAATACTTGTTTTAGAGCTGCCTGTAAACGGTAGACCACCTGACACCTCAAATAAAAATGATTGGCTTTCCAGTTCGTTTTTTTTTTAAGTTTCTTCTTCTCTTGTGTTTAAATGACTGTGGTTACTGCCTTTATAATAGAAGCTTAAGCTAAAAAGCTTACAGCACCTAGTATTCCCAGGCAGTCTCCCATCCAAGTACTAACTAGGCCCAACTCTTCTTCGCTTCCGAGATCAGACGAGATCGGGCTTTCAAGGAGTGGTATGGCCGTAAGCGATCACTGCGGGCTGTAGAAGACTATTTCTATATACTCTTCTAAGAGTAATACTTGTTTTAGAGCTGCCTGTAAACGGTAGACCACCTGACACCTCAAATGAAAATGATTGGCTTTCCAGTTCGTTTTTTTTTTAAGTTTCTTCTTCTCTTGTGTTTAAATGACTGTGGTTACTGCCTTTATAATAGAAGCTTAAGCTAAAAAGCTTACAGAACCTAGTATTCCCAGGCAGTCTCCCATCCAAGTACTAACTAGGCCCAACTCTTCTTCGCTTCCGAGATCAGACGAGATCGGGCTTTCAAGGAGTGGTATGGCCGTAAGCGATCACTGCGGGCTGTAGAAGACTATTTCTATATACTCTTCTAAGAGTAATACTTGTTTTAGAGCTGCCTGTAAACGGTAGACCACCTGACACCTCAAATAAAAATGATTGGCTTTCCAGTTCGTTTTTTTTTTAAGTTTCTTCTTCTCTTGTGTTTAAATGACTGTGGTTACTGCCTTTATAATAGAAGCTTAAGCTAAAAAGCTTACAGCACCTAGTATTCCCAGGCAGTCTCCCATCCAAGTACTAACTAGGCCCAACTCTTCTTCGCTTCCGAGATCAGACGAGATCGGGCTTTCAAGGAGTGGTATGGCCGTAAGCGATCACTGCGGGCTGTAGAAGACTATTTCTAAATACTCTTCTAAGAGTAATACTTGTTTTAGAGCTGCCTGTAAACGGTAGACCACCTGACACCTCAAATGAAAATGATTGGCTTTCCAGTTCGTTTTTTTTTTAAGTTTCTTCTTCTCTTGTGTTTAAATGACTGTGGTTACTGCCTTTATAATAGAAGCTTAAGCTAAAAAGCTTACAGCACCTAGTATTCCCAGGCAGTCTCCCATCCAAGTATTAACTAGGCCCAACTCTTCTTCGCTTCCGAGATCAGACGAGATCGGGCTTTCAAGGAGTGGTATGGCCGTAAGCAATCACTGCGGGCTGTAGAAGACTATTTCTAAATACTCTTCTAAGAGTAATACTTGTTTTAGAGCTGCCTGTAAACGGTAGACCACCTGACACCTCAAATGAAAATGATTGGCTTTCCAGTTCGTTTTTTTTTTAAGTTTCTTCTTCTCTTGTGTTTAAATGACTGTGGTTACTGCCTTTATAATAGAAGCTTAAGCTAAAAAGCTTACAGCACCTAGTATTCCCAGGAAGTCTCCCATCCAAGTACTAACTAGGCCCAACTCTTCTTCGCTTCCGAGATCAGACGAGATCGGGCTTTCAAGGAGTGGTATGGCCGTAAGCAATCACTGCGGGCTGTAGAAGACTATTTCTAAATACTCTTCTAAGAGTAATACTTGTTTTAGAGCTGCCTGTAAACGGTAGACCACCTGACACCTCAAATGAAAATGATTGGCTTTCCAGTTCGTTTTTTTTTTAAGTTTTCTTCTTCTCTTGTGTTTACATGACTGTGGTTACTGCCTTTATAATAGAAGCTTAAGCTAAAAAGCTTACAGCACCTAGTATTCCCAGGCAGTCTCCCATCCAAGTACTAACGAGGCCCAACTCTTCTTCGCTTCCGAGATCAGACGAGATCGGGCTTTCAAGGAGTGGTACGGCCGTAAGCGATCACTGCTGGCTGTAGAAGACTATTTCTATATAATCTTCTAAGAGTAATACTTGTTTTAGAGCTGCCTGTAAACGGTAGACCACCTGACACCTCAAATAAAAATGATTGGCTTTCCAGTTCGTTTTTTTTTTAAGTTTCTTCTTCTCTTGTGTTTAAATGACTGTGGTTACTGCCTTTATAATAGAAGCTTAAGCTAAAAAGCTTACAGCACCTAGTATTCCCAGGCAGTCTCCCATCCAAGTACTAACTAGGCCCAACTCTTCTTCGCTTCCGAGATCAGACGAGATCGGGCTTTCAAGGAGTGGTATGGCCGTAAGCGATCACTGCGGGCTGTAGAAGACTATTTCTATATACTCTTCTAAGAGTAATACTTGTTTTAGAGCTGCCTGTAAACGGTAGACCACCTGACACCTCAAATAAAAATGATTGGCTTTCCAGTTCGTTTTTTTTTTAAGTTTCTTCTTCTCTTGTGTTTAAATGACTGTGGTTACTGCCTTTATAATAGAAGCTTAAGCTAAAAAGCTTACAGCACCTAGTATTCCCAGGCAGTCTCCCATCCAAGTACTAACTAGGCCCAACTCTTCTTCGCTTCCGAGATCAGACGAGATCGGGCTTTCAAGGAGTGGTATGGCCGTAAGCGATCACTGCGGGCTGTAGAAGACTATTTCTAAATACTCTTCTAAGAGTAATACTTGTTTTAGAGCTGCCTGTAAACGGTAGACCACCTGACACCTCAAATGAAAATGATTGGCTTTCCAGTTCGTTTTTTTTTTAAGTTTCTTCTTCTCTTGTGTTTAAATGACTGTGGTTACTGCCTTTATAATAGAAGCTTAAGCTAAAAAGCTTACAGCACCTAGTATTCCCAGGCAGTCTCCCATCCAAGTATTAACTAGGCCCAACTCTTCTTCGCTTCCGAGATCAGACGAGATCGGGCTTTCAAGGAGTGGTATGGCCGTAAGCAATCACTGCGGGCTGTAGAAGACTATTTCTAAATACTCTTCTAAGAGTAATACTTGTTTTAGAGCTGCCTGTAAACGGTAGACCACCTGACACCTCAAATGAAAATGATTGGCTTTCCAGTTCGTTTTTTTTTTAAGTTTCTTCTTCTCTTGTGTTTAAATGACTGTGGTTACTGCCTTTATAATAGAAGCTTAAGCTAAAAAGCTTACAGCACCTAGTATTCCCAGGAAGTCTCCCATCCAAGTACTAACTAGGCCCAACTCTTCTTCGCTTCCGAGATCAGACGAGATCGGGCTTTCAAGGAGTGGTATGGCCGTAAGCAATCACTGCGGGCTGTAGAAGACTATTTCTAAATACTCTTCTAAGAGTAATACTTGTTTTAGAGCTGCCTGTAAACGGTAGACCACCTGACACCTCAAATGAAAATGATTGGCTTTCCAGTTCGTTTTTTTTTTAAGTTTTCTTCTTCTCTTGTGTTTACATGACTGTGGTTACTGCCTTTATAATAGAAGCTTAAGCTAAAAAGCTTACAGCACCTAGTATTCCCAGGCAGTCTCCCATCCAAGTACTAACGAGGCCCAACTCTTCTTCGCTTCCGAGATCAGACGAGATCGGGCTTTCAAGGAGTGGTACGGCCGTAAGCGATCACTGCTGGCTGTAGAAGACTATTTCTATATAATCTTCTAAGAGTAATACTTGTTTTAGAGCTGCCTGTAAACGGTAGACCACCTGACACCTCAAATAAAAATGATTGGCTTTCCAGTTCGTTTTTTTTTTAAGTTTCTTCTTCTCTTGTGTTTAAATGACTGTGGTTACTGCCTTTATAATAGAAGCTTAAGCTAAAAAGCTTACAGCACCTAGTATTCCCAGGCAGTCTCCCATCCAAGTACTAACTAGGCCCAACTCTTCTTCGCTTCCGAGATCAGACGAGATCGGGCTTTCAAGGAGTGGTATGGCCGTAAGCGATCACTGCGGGCTGTAGAAGACTATTTCTAAATACTCTTCTAAGAGTAATACTTGTTTTAGAGCTGCCTGTAAACGGTAGACCACCTGACACCTCAAATGAAAATGATTGGCTTTCCAGTTCGTTTTTTTTTGTTGTTGTTTTTTTTTTCTTAAGTTTTCTTCTTCTCTTGTGTTTACATGACTGTGGTTACTGCCTTTATAATAGAAGCTTAAGCTAAAGAGCTTACAGCACCTAGTATTCCCAGGCAGTCTCCCATCCAAGTACTAACTAGGCCCAACTCTTCTTCGCTTCCGAGATCAGACGAGATCGGGCTTTCAAGGAGTGGTATGGCCGTAAGCGATCACTGCGGGCTGTAGAAGACTATTTCTATATACTCTTCTAAGAGTAATACTTGTTTTAGAGCTGCCTGTAAACGGTAGACCACCTGACACCTCAAATGAAAATGATTGGCTTTCCAGTTCGTTTTTTTTTTAAGTTTCTTCTTCTCTTGTGTTTAAATGACTGTGGTTACTGCCTTTATAATAGAAGCTTAAGCTAAAAAGCTTACAGAACCTAGTATTCCCAGGCAGTCTCCCATCCAAGTACTAACTAGGCCCAACTCTTCTTCGCTTCCGAGATCAGACGAGATCGGGCTTTCAAGGAGTGGTATGGCCGTAAGCGATCACTGTGGGCTGTAGAAGACTATTTCTATATACTCTTCTAAGAGTAATACTTGTTTTAGAGCTGCCTGTAAACGGTAGACCACCTGACACCTCAAATAAAAATGATTGGCTTTCCAGTTCGTTTTTTTTTTAAGTTTCTTCTTCTCTTGTGTTTAAATGACTGTGGTTACTGCCTTTATAATAGAAGCTTAAGCTAAAAAGCTTACAGCACCTAGTATTCCCAGGCAGTCTCCCATCCAAGTACTAACTAGGCCCAACTCTTCTTCGCTTCCGAGATCAGACGAGATCGGGCTTTCAAGGAGTGGTATGGCCGTAAGCAATCACTGCGGGCTGTAGAAGACTATTTCTAAATACTCTTCTAAGAGTAATACTTGTTTTAGAGCTGCCTGTAAACGGTAGACCACCTGACACCTCAAATGAAAATGATTGGCTTTCCAGTTCGTTTTTTTTTTAAGTTTTCTTCTTCTCTTGTGTTTACATGACTGTGGTTACTGCCTTTATAATAGAAGCTTAAGCTAAAAAGCTTACAGCACCTAGTATTCCCAGGCAGTCTCCCATCCAAGTACTAACGAGGCCCAACTCTTCTTCGCTTCCGAGATCAGACGAGATCGGGCTTTCAAGGAGTGGTACGGCCGTAAGCGATCACTGCTGGCTGTAGAAGACTATTTCTATATAATCTTCTAAGAGTAATACTTGTTTTAGAGCTGCCTGTAAACGGTAGACCACCTGACACCTCAAATAAAAATGATTGGCTTTCCAGTTCGTTTTTTTTTTAAGTTTCTTCTTCTCTTGTGTTTAAATGACTGTGGTTACTGCCTTTATAATAGAAGCTTAAGCTAAAAAGCTTACAGCACCTAGTATTCCCAGGCAGTCTCCCATCCAAGTACTAACTAGGCCCAACTCTTCTTCGCTTCCGAGATCAGACGAGATCGGGCTTTCAAGGAGTGGTATGGCCGTAAGCGATCACTGCGGGCTGTAGAAGACTATTTCTAAATACTCTTCTAAGAGTAATACTTGTTTTAGAGCTGCCTGTAAACGGTAGACCACCTGACACCTCAAATGAAAATGATTGGCTTTCCAGTTCGTTTTTTTTTGTTGTTGTTTTTTTTTTCTTAAGTTTTCTTCTTCTCTTGTGTTTACATGACTGTGGTTACTGCCTTTATAATAGAAGCTTAAGCTAAAGAGCTTACAGCACCTAGTATTCCCAGGCAGTCTCCCATCCAAGTACTAACTAGGCCCAACTCTTCTTCGCTTCCGAGATCAGACGAGATCGGGCTTTCAAGGAGTGGTATGGCCGTAAGCGATCACTGCGGGCTGTAGAAGACTATTTCTATATACTCTTCTAAGAGTAATACTTGTTTTAGAGCTGCCTGTAAACGGTAGACCACCTGACACCTCAAATGAAAATGATTGGCTTTCCAGTTCGTTTTTTTTTTAAGTTTCTTCTTCTCTTGTGTTTAAATGACTGTGGTTACTGCCTTTATAATAGAAGCTTAAGCTAAAAAGCTTACAGAACCTAGTATTCCCAGGCAGTCTCCCATCCAAGTACTAACTAGGCCCAACTCTTCTTCGCTTCCGAGATCAGACGAGATCGGGCTTTCAAGGAGTGGTATGGCCGTAAGCGATCACTGTGGGCTGTAGAAGACTATTTCTATATACTCTTCTAAGAGTAATACTTGTTTTAGAGCTGCCTGTAAACGGTAGACCACCTGACACCTCAAATAAAAATGATTGGCTTTCCAGTTCGTTTTTTTTTTAAGTTTCTTCTTCTCTTGTGTTTAAATGACTGTGGTTACTGCCTTTATAATAGAAGCTTAAGCTAAAAAGCTTACAGCACCTAGTATTCCCAGGCAGTCTCCCATCCAAGTACTAACTAGGCCCAACTCTTCTTCGCTTCCGAGATCAGACGAGATCGGGCTTTCAAGGAGTGGTATGGCCGTAAGCAATCACTGCGGGCTGTAGAAGACTATTTCTAAATACTCTTCTAAGAGTAATACTTGTTTTAGAGCTGCCTGTAAACGGTAGACCACCTGACACCTCAAATGAAAATGATTGGCTTTCCAGTTCGTTTTTTTTTGTTGTTGTTTTTTTTTTCTTAAGTTTTCTTCTTCTCTTGTGTTTAAATGACTGTGGTTACTGCCTTTATAATAGAAGCTTAAGCTAAAAAGCTTACAGCACCTAGTATTCCCAGGCAGTCTCCCATCCAAGTACTAACTAGGCCCAACTCTTCTTCGCTTCCGAGATCAGACGAGATCGGGCTTTCAAGGAGTGGTATGGCCGTAAGCGATCACTGCGGGCTGTAGAAGACTATTTCTATATACTCTTCTAAGAGTAATACTTGTTTTAGAGCTGCCTGTAAACGGTAGACCACCTGACACCTCAAATGAAAATGATTGGCTTTCCAGTTCGTTTTTTTTTTAAGTTTCTTCTTCTCTTGTGTTTAAATGACTGTGGTTACTGCCTTTATAATAGAAGCTTAAGCTAAAAAGCTTACAGAACCTAGTATTCCCAGGCAGTCTCCCATCCAAGTACTAACTAGGCCCAACTCTTCTTCGCTTCCGAGATCAGACGAGATCGGGCTTTCAAGGAGTGGTATGGCCGTAAGCGATCACTGCGGGCTGTAGAAGACTATTTCTATATACTCTTCTAAGAGTAATACTTGTTTTAGAGCTGCCTGTAAACGGTAGACCACCTGACACCTCAAATAAAAATGATTGGCTTTCCAGTTCGTTTTTTTTTTAAGTTTCTTCTTCTCTTGTGTTTAAATGACTGTGGTTACTGCCTTTATAATAGAAGCTTAAGCTAAAAAGCTTACAGCACCTAGTATTCCCAGGCAGTCTCCCATCCAAGTACTAACTAGGCCCAACTCTTCTTCGCTTCCGAGATCAGACGAGATCGGGCTTTCAAGGAGTGGTATGGCCGTAAGCGATCACTGCGGGCTGTAGAAGACTATTTCTAAATACTCTTCTAAGAGTAATACTTGTTTTAGAGCTGCCTGTAAACGGTAGACCACCTGACACCTCAAATGAAAATGATTGGCTTTCCAGTTCGTTTTTTTTTGTTGTTGTTTTTTTTTTCTTAAGTTTTCTTCTTCTCTTGTGTTTACATGACTGTGGTTACTGCCTTTATAATAGAAGCTTAAGCTAAAGAGCTTACAGCACCTAGTATTCCCAGGCAGTCTCCCATCCAAGTACTAACTAGGCCCAACTCTTCTTCGCTTCCGAGATCAGACGAGATCGGGCTTTCAAGGAGTGGTATGGCCGTAAGCGATCACTGCGGGCTGTAGAAGACTATTTCTATATACTCTTCTAAGAGTAATACTTGTTTTAGAGCTGCCTGTAAACGGTAGACCACCTGACACCTCAAATGAAAATGATTGGCTTTCCAGTTCGTTTTTTTTTTAAGTTTCTTCTTCTCTTGTGTTTAAATGACTGTGGTTACTGCCTTTATAATAGAAGCTTAAGCTAAAAAGCTTACAGAACCTAGTATTCCCAGGCAGTCTCCCATCCAAGTACTAACTAGGCCCAACTCTTCTTCGCTTCCGAGATCAGACGAGATCGGGCTTTCAAGGAGTGGTATGGCCGTAAGCGATCACTGTGGGCTGTAGAAGACTATTTCTATATACTCTTCTAAGAGTAATACTTGTTTTAGAGCTGCCTGTAAACGGTAGACCACCTGACACCTCAAATAAAAATGATTGGCTTTCCAGTTCGTTTTTTTTTTAAGTTTCTTCTTCTCTTGTGTTTAAATGACTGTGGTTACTGCCTTTATAATAGAAGCTTAAGCTAAAAAGCTTACAGCACCTAGTATTCCCAGGCAGTCTCCCATCCAAGTACTAACTAGGCCCAACTCTTCTTCGCTTCCGAGATCAGACGAGATCGGGCTTTCAAGGAGTGGTATGGCCGTAAGCAATCACTGCGGGCTGTAGAAGACTATTTCTAAATACTCTTCTAAGAGTAATACTTGTTTTAGAGCTGCCTGTAAACGGTAGACCACCTGACACCTCAAATGAAAATGATTGGCTTTCCAGTTCGTTTTTTTTTGTTGTTGTTTTTTTTTTCTTAAGTTTTCTTCTTCTCTTGTGTTTAAATGACTGTGGTTACTGCCTTTATAATAGAAGCTTAAGCTAAAAAGCTTACAGCACCTAGTATTCCCAGGCAGTCTCCCATCCAAGTACTAACTAGGCCCAACTCTTCTTCGCTTCCGAGATCAGACGAGATCGGGCTTTCAAGGAGTGGTATGGCCGTAAGCGATCACTGCGGGCTGTAGAAGACTATTTCTATATACTCTTCTAAGAGTAATACTTGTTTTAGAGCTGCCTGTAAACGGTAGACCACCTGACACCTCAAATGAAAATGATTGGCTTTCCAGTTCGTTTTTTTTTTAAGTTTCTTCTTCTCTTGTGTTTAAATGACTGTGGTTACTGCCTTTATAATAGAAGCTTAAGCTAAAAAGCTTACAGAACCTAGTATTCCCAGGCAGTCTCCCATCCAAGTACTAACTAGGCCCAACTCTTCTTCGCTTCCGAGATCAGACGAGATCGGGCTTTCAAGGAGTGGTATGGCCGTAAGCGATCACTGCGGGCTGTAGAAGACTATTTCTATATACTCTTCTAAGAGTAATACTTGTTTTAGAGCTGCCTGTAAACGGTAGACCACCTGACACCTCAAATAAAAATGATTGGCTTTCCAGTTCGTTTTTTTTTTAAGTTTCTTCTTCTCTTGTGTTTAAATGACTGTGGTTACTGCCTTTATAATAGAAGCTTAAGCTAAAAAGCTTAAAGCACCTAGTATTCCCAGGCAGTCTGCCATCCAAGTACTAACTAGGCCCAACTCTTCTTCGCTTCCGAGATCAGACGAGATCGGGCTTTCAAGGAGTGGTATGGCCGTAAGCAATCACTGCGGGCTGTAGAAGACTATTTCTAAATACTCTTCTAAGAGTAATACTTGTTTTAGAGCTGCCTGTAAACGGTAGACCACCTGACACCTCAAATGAAAATGATTGGCTTTCCAGTTCGTTTTTTTTTGTTGTTGTTTTTTTTTTCTTAAGTTTTCTTCTTCTCTTGTGTTTACATGACTGTGGTTACTGCCTTTATAATAGAAGCTTAAGCTAAAAAGCTTACAGCACCTAGTATTCCCAGGCAGTCTCCCATCCAAGTACTAACTAGGCCCAACTCTTCTTCGCTTCCGAGATCAGACGAGATCGGGCTTTCAAGGAGTGGTATGGCCGTAAGCGATCACTGCTGGCTGTAGAAGACTATTTCTATATACTCTTCTAAGAGCAATACTTGTTTTAGAGCTGCCTGTAAACGGTAGACCACCTGACACCTCAAATAAAAATGATTGGCTTTCCAGTTCGTTTTTTTTTTAAGTTTCTTCTTCTCTTGTGTTTAAATGACTGTGGTTACTGCCTTTATAATAGAAGCTTAAGCTAAAAAGCTTACAGCACCTAGTATTCCCAGGAAGTCTCCCATCCAAGTACTAACTAGGCCCAACTCTTCTTCGCTTCCGAGATCAGACGAGATCGGGCTTTCAAGGAGTGGTATGGCCGTAAGCAATCACTGCGGGCTGTAGAAGACTATTTCTAAATACTCTTCTAAGAGTAATACTTGTTTTAGAGCTGCCTGTAAACGGTAGACCACCTGACACCTCAAATGAAAATGATTGGCTTTCCAGTTCGTTTTTTTTTTAAGTTTCTTCTTCTCTTGTGTTTAAATGACTGTGGTTACTGCCTTTATAATAGAAGCTTAAGCTAAAAAGCTTACAGCACCTAGTATTCCCAGGCAGTCTCCCATCCAAGTACTAACTAGGCCCAACTCTTCTTCGCTTCCGAGATCAGACGAGATCGGGCTTTCAAGGAGTGGTATGGCCGTAAGCGATCACTGCTGGCTGTAGAAGACTATTTCTATATACTCTTCTAAGAGCAATACTTGTTTTAGAGCTGCCTGTAAACGGTAGACCACCTGACACCTCAAATAAAAATGATTGGCTTTCCAGTTCGTTTTTTTTTTAAGTTTCTTCTTCTCTTGTGTTTAAATGACTGTGGTTACTGCCTTTATAATAGAAGCTTAAGCTAAAAAGCTTACAGCACCTAGTATTCCCAGGAAGTCTCCCATCCAAGTACTAACTAGGCCCAACTCTTCTTCGCTTCCGAGATCAGACGAGATCGGGCTTTCAAGGAGTGGTATGGCCGTAAGCAATCACTGCGGGCTGTAGAAGACTATTTCTAAATACTCTTCTAAGAGTAATACTTGTTTTAGAGCTGCCTGTAAACGGTAGACCACCTGACACCTCAAATGAAAATGATTGGCTTTCCAGTTCGTTTTTTTTTTAAGTTTCTTCTTCTCTTGTGTTTAAATGACTGTGGTTACTGCCTTTATAATAGAAGCTTAAGCTAAAAAGCTTACAGAACCTAGTATTCCCAGGCAGTCTCCCATCCAAGTACTAACTAGGCCCAACTCTTCTTCGCTTCCGAGATCAGACGAGATCGGGCTTTCAAGGAGTGGTATGGCCGTAAGCGATCACTGCGGGCTGTAGAAGACTATTTCTATATACTCTTCTAAGAGTAATACTTGTTTTAGAGCTGCCTGTAAACGGTAGACCACCTGACACCTCAAATAAAAATGATTGGCTTTCCAGTTCGTTTTTTTTTTAAGTTTCTTCTTCTCTTGTGTTTAAATGACTGTGGTTACTGCCTTTATAATAGAAGCTTAAGCTAAAAAGCTTACAGCACCTAGTATTCCCAGGCAGTCTGCCATCCAAGTACTAACTAGGCCCAACTCTTCTTCGCTTCCGAGATCAGACGAGATCGGGCTTTCAAGGAGTGGTATGGCCGTAAGCAATCACTGCGGGCTGTAGAAGACTATTTCTAAATACTCTTCTAAGAGTAATACTTGTTTTAGAGCTGCCTGTAAACGGTAGACCACCTGACACCTCAAATGAAAATGATTGGCTTTCCAGTTCGTTTTTTTTTGTTGTTGTTTTTTTTTTCTTAAGTTTTCTTCTTCTCTTGTGTTTACATGACTGTGGTTACTGCCTTTATAATAGAAGCTTAAGCTAAAAAGCTTACAGCACCTAGTATTCCCAGGCAGTCTCCCATCCAAGTACTAACTAGGCCCAACTCTTCTTCGCTTCCGAGATCAGACGAGATCGGGCTTTCAAGGAGTGGTATGGCCGTAAGCGATCACTGCTGGCTGTAGAAGACTATTTCTATATACTCTTCTAAGAGCAATACTTGTTTTAGAGCTGCTTGTAAACGGTAGACCACCTGACACCTCAAATAAAAATGATTGGCTTTCCAGTTCGTTTTTTTTTTAAGTTTCTTCTTCTCTTGTGTTTAAATGACTGTGGTTACTGCCTTTATAATAGAAGCTTAAGCTAAAAAGCTTACAGCACCTAGTATTCCCAGGAAGTCTCCCATCCAAGTACTAACTAGGCCCAACTCTTCTTCACTTCCGAGATCAGACGAGATCGGGCTTTCAAGGAGTGGTATGGCCGTAAGCAATCACTGCGGGCTGTAGAAGACTATTTCTAAATACTCTTCTAAGAGTAATACTTGTTTTAGAGCTGCCTGTAAACGGTAGACCACCTGACACCTCAAATGAAAATGATTGGCTTTCCAGTTCGTTTTTTTTTTAAGTTTCTTCTTCTCTTGTGTTTAAATGACTGTGGTTACTGCCTTTATAATAGAAGCTTAAGCTAAAAAGCTTACAGAACCTAGTATTCCCAGGCAGTCTCCCATCCAAGTACTAACTAGGCCCAACTCTTCTTCGCTTCCGAGATCAGACGAGATCGGGCTTTCAAGGAGTGGTATGGCCGTAAGCGATCACTGCGGGCTGTAGAAGACTATTTCTATATACTCTTCTAAGAGTAATACTTGTTTTAGAGCTGCCTGTAAACGGTAGACCACCTGACACCTCAAATAAAAATGATTGGCTTTCCAGTTCGTTTTTTTTTTAAGTTTCTTCTTCTCTTGTGTTTAAATGACTGTGGTTACTGCCTTTATAATAGAAGCTTAAGCTAAAAAGCTTACAGCACCTAGTATTCCCAGGCAGTCTGCCATCCAAGTACTAACTAGGCCCAACTCTTCTTCGCTTCCGAGATCAGACGAGATCGGGCTTTCAAGGAGTGGTATGGCCGTAAGCAATCACTGCGGGCTGTAGAAGACTATTTCTAAATACTCTTCTAAGAGTAATACTTGTTTTAGAGCTGCCTGTAAACGGTAGACCACCTGACACCTCAAATGAAAATGATTGGCTTTCCAGTTCGTTTTTTTTTGTTGTTGTTTTTTTTTTCTTAAGTTTTCTTCTTCTCTTGTGTTTACATGACTGTGGTTACTGCCTTTATAATAGAAGCTTAAGCTAAAAAGCTTACAGCACCTAGTATTCCCAGGCAGTCTCCCATCCAAGTACTAACTAGGCCCAACTCTTCTTCGCTTCCGAGATCAGACGAGATCGGGCTTTCAAGGAGTGGTATGGCCGTAAGCGATCACTGCTGGCTGTAGAAGACTATTTCTATATACTCTTCTAAGAGCAATACTTGTTTTAGAGCTGCCTGTAAACGGTAGACCACCTGACACCTCAAATAAAAATGATTGGCTTTCCAGTTCGTTTTTTTTTTAAGTTTCTTCTTCTCTTGTGTTTAAATGACTGTGGTTACTGCCTTTATAATAGAAGCTTAAGCTAAAAAGCTTACAGCACCTAGTATTCCCAGGAAGTCTCCCATCCAAGTACTAACTAGGCCCAACTCTTCTTCGCTTCCGAGATCAGACGAGATCGGGCTTTCAAGGAGTGGTATGGCCGTAAGCAATCACTGCGGGCTGTAGAAGACTATTTCTAAATACTCTTCTAAGAGTAATACTTGTTTTAGAGCTGCCTGTAAACGGTAGACCACCTGACACCTCAAATGAAAATGATTGGCTTTCCAGTTCGTTTTTTTTTTAAGTTTCTTCTTCTCTTGTGTTTAAATGACTGTGGTTACTGCCTTTATAATAGAAGCTTAAGCTAAAAAGCTTACAGCACCTAGTATTCCCAGGAAGTCTCCCATCCAAGTACTAACTAGGCCCAACTCTTCTTCGCTTCCGAGATCAGACGAGATCGGGCTTTCAAGGAGTGGTATGGCCGTAAGCAATCACTGCGGGCTGTAGAAGACTATTTCTAAATACTCTTCTAAGAGTAATACTTGTTTTAGAGCTGCCTGTAAACGGTAGACCACCTGACACCTCAAATGAAAATGATTGGCTTTCCAGTTCGTTTTTTTTTTAAGTTTCTTCTTCTCTTGTGTTTAAATGACTGTGGTTACTGCCTTTATAATAGAAGCTTAAGCTAAAAAGCTTACAGAACCTAGTATTCCCAGGCAGTCTCCCATCCAAGTACTAACTAGGCCCAACTCTTCTTCACTTCCGAGATCAGACGAGATCGGGCTTTCAAGGAGTGGTATGGCCGTAAGCGATCACTGCGGGCTGTAGAAGACTATTTCTATATACTCTTCTAAGAGTAATACTTGTTTTAGAGCTGCCTGTAAACGGTAGACCACCTGACACCTCAAATAAAAATGATTGGCTTTCCAGTTCGTTTTTTTTTTAAGTTTCTTCTTCTCTTGTGTTTAAATGACTGTGGTTACTGCCTTTATAATAGAAGCTTAAGCTAAAAAGCTTACAGCACCTAGTATTCCCAGGCAGTCTGCCATCCAAGTACTAACTAGGCCCAACTCTTCTTCGCTTCCGAGATCAGACGAGATCGGGCTTTCAAGGAGTGGTATGGCCGTAAGCAATCACTGCGGGCTGTAGAAGACTATTTCTAAATACTCTTCTAAGAGTAATACTTGTTTTAGAGCTGCCTGTAAACGGTAGACCACCTGACACCTCAAATGAAAATGATTGGCTTTCCAGTTCGTTTTTTTTTGTTGTTGTTTTTTTTTTCTTAAGTTTTCTTCTTCTCTTGTGTTTACATGACTGTGGTTACTGCCTTTATAATAGAAGCTTAAGCTAAAAAGCTTACAGCACCTAGTATTCCCAGGCAGTCTCCCATCCAAGTACTAACTAGGCCCAACTCTTCTTCGCTTCCGAGATCAGACGAGATCGGGCTTTCAAGGAGTGGTATGGCCGTAAGCAATCACTGCGGGCTGTAGAAGACTATTTCTAAATACTCTTCTAAGAGCAATACTTGTTTTAGAGCTGCCTGTAAACGGTAGACCACCTGACACCTCAAATGAAAATGATTGGCTTTCCAGTTCGTTTTTTTTTTAAGTTTCTTCTTCTCTTGTGTTTAAATGACTGTGGTTACTGCCTTTATAATAGAAGCTTAAGCTAAAAAGCTTACAGCACCTAGTATTCCCAGGAAGTCTCCCATCCAAGTACTAACTAGGCCCAACTCTTCTTCGCTTCCGAGATCAGACGAGATCGGGCTTTAAAGGAGTGGTATGGCCGTAAGCAATCACTGCGGGCTGTAGAAGACTATTTCTAAATACTCTTCTAAGAGTAATACTTGTTTTAGAGCTGCCTGTAAACGGTAGACCACCTGACACCTCAAATGAAAATGATTGGCTTTCCAGTTCGTTTTTTTTTTAAGTTTCTTCTTCTCTTGTGTTTAAATGACTGTGGTTACTGCCTTTATAATAGAAGCTTAAGCTAAAAAGCTTACAGAACCTAGTATTCCCAGGCAGTCTCCCATCCAAGTACTAACTAGGCCCAACTCTTCTTCGCTTCCGAGATCAGACGAGATCGGGCTTTCAAGGAGTGGTATGGCCGTAAGCGATCACTGCGGGCTGTAGAAGACTATTTCTATATACTCTTCTAAGAGTAATACTTGTTTTAGAGCTGCCTGTAAACGGTAGACCACCTGACACCTCAAATAAAAATGATTGGCTTTCCAGTTCGTTTTTTTTTTAAGTTTCTTCTTCTCTTGTGTTTAAATGACTGTGGTTACTGCCTTTATAATAGAAGCTTAAGCTAAAAAGCTTACAGCACCTAGTATTCCCAGGCAGTCTGCCATCCAAGTACTAACTAGGCCCAACTCTTCTTCGCTTCCGAGATCAGACGAGATCGGGCTTTCAAGGAGTGGTATGGCCGTAAGCAATCACTGCGGGCTGTAGAAGACTATTTCTAAATACTCTTCTAAGAGTAATACTTGTTTTAGAGCTGCCTGTAAACGGTAGACCACCTGACACCTCAAATGAAAATGATTGGCTTTCCAGTTCGTTTTTTTTTGTTGTTGTTTTTTTTTTCTTAAGTTTTCTTCTTCTCTTGTGTTTACATGACTGTGGTTACTGCCTTTATAATAGAAGCTTAAGCTAAAAAGCTTACAGCACCTAGTATTCCCAGGCAGTCTCCCATCCAAGTACTAACTAGGCCCAACTCTTCTTCGCTTCCGAGATCAGACGAGATCGGGCTTTCAAGGAGTGGTATGGCCGTAAGCGATCACTGCTGGCTGTAGAAGACTATTTCTATATACTCTTCTAAGAGCAATACTTGTTTTAGAGCTGCCTGTAAACGGTAGACCACCTGACACCTCAAATAAAAATGATTGGCTTTCCAGTTCGTTTTTTTTTTAAGTTTCTTCTTCTCTTGTGTTTAAATGACTGTGGTTACTGCCTTTATAATAGAAGCTTAAGCTAAAAAGCTTACAGCACCTAGTATTCCCAGGAAGTCTCCCATCCAAGTACTAACTAGGCCCAACTCTTCTTCGCTTCCGAGATCAGACGAGATCGGGCTTTCAAGGAGTGGTATGGCCGTAAGCAATCACTGCGGGCTGTAGAAGACTATTTCTAAATACTCTTCTAAGAGTAATACTTGTTTTAGAGCTGCCTGTAAACGGTAGACCACCTGACACCTCAAATGAAAATGATTGGCTTTCCAGTTCGTTTTTTTTTGTTGTTGTTTTTTTTTTCTTAAGTTTTCTTCTTCTCTTGTGTTTACATGACTGTGGTTACTGCCTTTATAATAGAAGCTTAAGCTAAGAAGCTTACAGCACCTAGTATTCCCAGGCAGTCTCCCATCCAAGTACTAACTAGGCCCAACTCTTCTTCGCTTCCGAGATCAGACGAGATCGGGCTTTCAAGGAGTGGTATGGCCGTAAGCGATCACTGCTGGCTGTAGAAGACTATTTCTATATACTCTTCTAAGAGCAATACTTGTTTTAGAGCTGCCTGTAAACGGTAGACCACCTGACACCTCAAATAAAAATGATTGGCTTTCCAGTTCGTTTTTTTTTTAAGTTTCTTCTTCTCTTGTGTTTAAATGACTGTGGTTACTGCCTTTATAATAGAAGCTTAAGCTAAAAAGCTTACAGCACCTAGTATTCCCAGGAAGTCTCCCATCCAAGTACTAACTAGGCCCAACTCTTCTTCGCTTCCGAGATCAGACGAGATCGGGCTTTCAAGGAGTGGTATGGCCGTAAGCAATCACTGCGGGCTGTAGAAGACTATTTCTAAATACTCTTCTAAGAGTAATACTTGTTTTAGAGCTGCCTGTAAACGGTAGACCACCTGACACCTCAAATGAAAATGATTGGCTTTCCAGTTCGTTTTTTTTTTAAGTTTCTTCTTCTCTTGTGTTTAAATGACTGTGGTTACTGCCTTTATAATAGAAGCTTAAGCTAAAAAGCTTACACACCTAGTATTCCCAGGAAGTCTCCCATCCAAGTACTAACTAGGCCCAACTCTTCTTCGCTTCCGAGATCAGACGAGATCGGGCTTTCAAGGAGTGGTATGGCCGTAAGCAATCACTGCGGGCTGTAGAAGACTATTTCTAAATACTCTTCTAAGAGTAATACTTGTTTTAGAGCTGCCTGTAAACGGTAGACCACCTGACACCTCAAATGAAAATGATTGGCTTTCCAGTTCGTTTTTTTTTTAAGTTTCTTCTTCTCTTGTGTTTAAATGACTGTGGTTACTGCCTTTATAATAGAAGCTTAAGCTAAAAAGCTTACAGCACCTAGTATTCCCAGGAAGTCTCCCATCCAAGTACTAACTAGGCCCAACTCTTCTTCGCTTCCGAGATCAGACGAGATCGGGCTTTCAAGGAGTGGTATGGCCGTAAGCAATCACTGCGGGCTGTAGAAGACTATTTCTAAATACTCTTCTAAGAGTAATACTTGTTTTAGAGCTGCCTGTAAACGGTAGACCACCTGACACCTCAAATGAAAATGATTGGCTTTCCAGTTCGTTTTTTTTTGTTGTTGTTTTTTTTTTCTTAAGTTTTCTTCTTCTCTTGTGTTTACATGACTGTGGTTACTGCCTTTATAATAGAAGCTTAAGCTAAGAAGCTTACAGCACCTAGTATTCCCAGGCAGTCTCCCATCCAAGTACTAACTAGGCCCAACTCTTCTTCGCTTCCGAGATCAGACGAGATCGGGCTTTCAAGGAGTGGTATGGCCGTAAGCGATCACTGCTGGCTGTAGAAGACTATTTCTATATACTCTTCTAAGAGCAATACTTGTTTTAGAGCTGCCTGTAAACGGTAGACCACCTGACACCTCAAATAAAAATGATTGGCTTTCCAGTTCGTTTTTTTTTTAAGTTTCTTCTTCTCTTGTGTTTAAATGACTGTGGTTACTGCCTTTATAATAGAAGCTTAAGCTAAAAAGCTTACAGCACCTAGTATTCCCAGGAAGTCTCCCATCCAAGTACTAACTAGGCCCAACTCTTCTTCGCTTCCGAGATCAGACGAGATCGGGCTTTCAAGGAGTGGTATGGCCGTAAGCAATCACTGCGGGCTGTAGAAGACTATTTCTAAATACTCTTCTAAGAGTAATACTTGTTTTAGAGCTGCCTGTAAACGGTAGACCACCTGACACCTCAAATGAAAATGATTGGCTTTCCAGTTCGTTTTTTTTTTTTAGTTTCTTCTTCTCTTGTGTTTAAATGACTGTGGTTACTGCCTTTATAATAGAAGCTTAAGCTAAAAAGCTTACAGCACCTAGTATTCCCAGGAAGTCTCCCATCCAAGTACTAACTAGGCCCAACTCTTCTTCGCTTCCGAGATCAGACGAGATCGGGCTTTCAAGGAGTGGTATGGCCGTAAGCAATCACTGCGGGCTGTAGAAGACTATTTCTAAATACTCTTCTAAGAGTAATACTTGTTTTAGAGCTGCCTGTAAACGGTAGACCACCTGACACCTCAAATGAAAATGATTGGCTTTCCAGTTCGTTTTTTTTTGTTGTTGTTTTTTTTTTCTTAAGTTTTCTTCTTCTCTTGTGTTTACATGACTGTGGTTACTGCCTTTATAATAGAAGCTTAAGCTAAAAAGCTTACAGCACCTAGTATTCCCAGGCAGTCTCCCATCCAAGTACTAACTAGGCCCAACTCTTCTTCGCTTCCGAGATCAGACGAGATCGGGCTTTCAAGGAGTGGTATGGCCGTAAGCGATCACTGCTGGCTGTAGAAGACTATTTCTATATACTCTTCTAAGAGCAATACTTGTTTTAGAGCTGCCTGTAAACGGTAGACCACCTGACACCTCAAATAAAAATGATTGGCTTTCCAGTTCGTTTTTTTTTTAAGTTTCTTCTTCTCTTGTGTTTAAATGACTGTGGTTACTGCCTTTATAATAGAAGCTTAAGCTAAAAAGCTTACAGCACCTAGTATTCCCAGGAAGTCTCCCATCCAAGTACTAACTAGGCCCAACTCTTCTTCGCTTCCGAGATCAGACGAGATCGGGCTTTCAAGGAGTGGTATGGCCGTAAGCAATCACTGCGGGCTGTAGAAGACTATTTCTAAATACTCTTCTAAGAGTAATACTTGTTTTAGAGCTGCCTGTAAACGGTAGACCACCTGACACCTCAAATGAAAATGATTGGCTTTCCAGTTCGTTTTTTTTTGTTGTTGTTTTTTTTTTCTTAAGTTTTCTTCTTCTCTTGTGTTTACATGACTGTGGTTACTGCCTTTATAATAGAAGCTTAAGCTAAAAAGCTTACAGCACCTAGTATTCCCAGGCAGTCTCCCATCCAAGTACTAACGAGGCCCAACTCTTCTTCGCTTCCGAGATCAGACGAGATCGGGCTTTCAAGGAGTGGTATGGCCGTAAGCGATCACTGCTGGCTGTAGAAGACTATTTCTATATAATCTTCTAAGAGTAATACTTGTTTTAGAGCTGCCTGTAAACGGTAGACCACCTGACACCTCAAATAAAAATGATTGGCTTTCCAGTTCGTTTTTTTTTTAAGTTTCTTCTTCTCTTGTGTTTAAATGACTGTGGTTACTGCCTTTATAATAGAAGCTTAAGCTAAAAAGCTTACAGCACCTAGTATTCCCAGGCAGTGTCCCATCCAAGTACTAACTAGGCCCAACTCTTCTTCGCTTCCGAGATCAGACGAGATCGGGCTTTCAAGGAGTGGTATGGCCGTAAGCGATCACTGCGGGCTGTAGAAGACTATTTCTAAATACTCTTCTAAGAGTAATACTTGTTTTAGAGCTGCCTGTAAACGGTAGACCACCTGACACCTCAAATGAAAATGATTGGCTTTCCAGTTCGTTTTTTTTTGTTGTTTTTTTTTTCTTAAGTTTTCTTCTTCTCTTGTGTTTACATGACTGTGGTTACTGCCTTTATAATAGAAGCTTAAGCTAAAGAGCTTACAGCACCTAGTATTCCCAGGCAGTCTCCCATCCAAGTACTAACTAGGCCCAACTCTTCTTCGCTTCCGAGATCAGACGAGATCGGGCTTTCAAGGAGTGGTATGGCCGTAAGCGATCACTGCGGGCTGTAGAAGACTATTTCTATATACTCTTCTAAGAGTAATACTTGTTTTAGAGCTGCCTGTAAACGGTAGACCACCTGACACCTCAAATGAAAATGATTGGCTTTCCAGTTCGTTTTTTTTTTAAGTTTCTTCTTCTCTTGTGTTTAAATGACTGTGGTTACTGCCTTTATAATAGAAGCTTAAGCTAAAAAGCTTACAGAACCTAGTATTCCCAGGCAGTCTCCCATCCAAGTACTAACTAGGCCCAACTCTTCTTCGCTTCCGAGATCACACGAGATCGGGCTTTCAAGGAGTGGTATGGCCGTAAGCGATCACTTCGGGCTGTAGAAGACTATTTCTATATACTCTTCTAAGAGTAATACTTGTTTTAGAGCTGCCTGTAAACGGTAGACCACCTGACACCTCAAATAAAAATGATTGGCTTTCCAGTTCGTTTTTTTTTTTAAGTTTCTTCTTCTCTTGTGTTTAAATGACTGTGGTTACTGCCTTTATAATAGAAGCTTAAGCTAAAAAGCTTACAGCACCTAGTATTCCCAGGCAGTCTCCCATCCAAGTACTAACTAGGCCCAACTCTTCTTCGCTTCCGAGATCAGACGAGATCGGGCTTTCAAGGAGTGGTATGGCCGTAAGCAATCACTGCGGGCTGTAGAAGACTATTTCTAAATACTCTTCTAAGAGTAATACTTGTTTTAGAGCTGCCTGTAAACGGTAGACCACCTGACACCTCAAATGAAAATGATTGGCTTTCCAGTTCGTTTTTTTTTGTTGTTGTTTTTTTTTTTCTTAAGTTTTCTTCTTCTCTTGTGTTTAAATGACTGTGGTTACTGCCTTTATAATAGAAGCTTAAGCTAAAAAGCTTACAGCACCTAGTATTCCCAGGCAGTCTCCCATCCAAGTACTAACTAGGCCCAACTCTTCTTCGCTTCCGAGATCAGACGAGATCGGGCTTTCAAGGAGTGGTATGGCCGTAAGCGATCACTGCTGGCTGTAGAAGACTATTTCTATATACTCTTCTAAGAGTAATACTTGTTTTAGAGCTGCCTGTAAACGGTAGACCACCTGACACCTCAAATAAAAATGATTGGCTTTCCAGTTCGTTTTTTTTTTAAGTTTCTTCTTCTCTTGTGTTTAAATGACTGTGGTTACTGCCTTTATAATAGAAGCTTAAGCTAAAAAGCTTACAGCACCTAGTATTCCCAGGCAGTCTCCCATCCAAGTACTAACTAGGCCCAACTCTTCTTCGCTTCCGAGATCAGACGAGATCGGGCTTTCAAGGAGTGGTATGGCCGTAAGCGATCACTGCTGGCTGTAGAAGACTATTTCTATATACTCTTCTAAGAGTAATACTTGTTTTAGAGCTGCCTGTAAACGGTAGACCACCTGACACCTCAAATAAAAATGATTGGCTTTCCAGTTCGTTTTTTTTTTAAGTTTCTTCTTCTCTTGTGTTTAAATGACTGTGGTTACTGCCTTTATAATAGAAGCTTAAGCTAAAAAGCTTACAGCACCTAGTATTCCCAGGCAGTCTCCCATCCAAGTACTAACTAGGCCCAACTCTTCTTCGCTTCCGAGATCAGACGAGATCGGGCTTTCAAGGAGTGGTATGGCCGTAAGCGATCACTGCTGGCTGTAGAAGACTATTTCTATATACTCTTCTAAGAGTAATACTTGTTTTAGAGCTGCCTGTAAACGGTAGACCACCTGACACCTCAAATAAAAATGATTGGCTTTCCAGTTCGTTTTTTTTTTAAGTTTCTTCTTCTCTTGTGTTTAAATGACTGTGGTTACTGCCTTTATAATAGAAGCTTAAGCTAAAAAGCTTACAGCACCTAGTATTCCCAGGCAGTCTCCCATCCAAGTACTAACTAGGCCCAACTCTTCTTCGCTTCCGAGATCAGACGAGATCGGGCTTTCAAGGAGTGGTATGGCCGTAAGCGATCACTGCTGGCTGTAGAAGACTATTTCTATATACTCTTCTAAGAGTAATACTTGTTTTAGAGCTGCCTGTAAACGGTAGACCACCTGACACCTCAAATAAAAATGATTGGCTTTCCAGTTCGTTTTTTTTTTAAGTTTCTTCTTCTCTTGTGTTTAAATGACTGTGGTTACTGCCTTTATAATAGAAGCTTAAGCTAAAAAGCTTACAGCACCTAGTATTCCCAGGCAGTCTCCCATCCAAGTACTAACTAGGCCCAACTCTTCTTCGCTTCCGAGATCAGACGAGATCGGGCTTTCAAGGAGTGGTATGGCCGTAAGCGATCACTGCGGGCTGTAGAAGACTATTTCTAAATACTCTTCTAAGAGTAATACTTGTTTTAGAGCTGCCTGTAAACGGTAGACCACCTGACACCTCAAATAAAAATGATTGGCTTTCCAGTTCGTTTTTTTTTTAAGTTTCTTCTTCTCTTGTGTTTAAATGACTGTGGTTACTGCCTTTATAATAGAAGCTTAAGCTAAAAAGCTTACAGCACCTAGTATTCCCAGGCAGTCTCCCATCCAAGTACTAACTAGGCCCAACTCTTCTTCGCTTCCGAGATCAGACGAGATCGGGCTTTCAAGGAGTGGTATGGCCGTAAGCGATCACTGCTGGCTGTAGAAGACTATTTCTATATACTCTTCTAAGAGTAATACTTGTTTTAGAGCTGCCTGTAAACGGTAGACCACCTGACACCTCAAATAAAAATGATTGGCTTTCCAGTTCGTTTTTTTTTTTAAGTTTCTTCTTCTCTTGTGTTTAAATGACTGTGGTTACTGCCTTTATAATAGAAGCTTAAGCTAAAAAGCTTACAGCACCTAGTATTCCCAGGCAGTCTCCCATCCAAGTACTAACTAGGCCCAACTCTTCTTCGCTTCCGAGATCAGACGAGATCGGGCTTTCAAGGAGTGGTATGGCCGTAAGCGATCACTGCTGGCTGTAGAAGACTATTTCTATATACTCTTCTAAGAGTAATACTTGTTTTAGAGCTGCCTGTAAACGGTAGACCACCTGACACCTCAAATAAAAATGATTGGCTTTCCAGTTCGTTTTTTTTTTAAGTTTCTTCTTCTCTTGTGTTTAAATGACTGTGGTTACTGCCTTTATAATAGAAGCTTAAGCTAAAAAGCTTACAGCACCTAGTATTCCCAGGCAGTCTCCCATCCAAGTACTAACTAGGCCCAACTCCTCTTCGCTTCCGAGATCAGACGAGATCGGGCTTTCAAGGAGTGGTATGGCCGTAAGCGATCACTGCGGGCTGTAGAAGACTATTTCTAAATACTCTTCTAAGAGTAATACTTGTTTTAGAGCTGCCTGTAAACGGTAGACCACCTGACACCTCAAATAAAAATGATTGGCTTTCCAGTTCGTTTTTTTTTTAAGTTTCTTCTTCTCTTGTGTTTAAATGACTGTGGTTACTGCCTTTATAATAGAAGCTTAAGCTAAAAAGCTTACAGCACCTAGTATTCCCAGGCAGTCTCCCATCCAAGTACTAACTAGGCCCAACTCTTCTTCGCTTCCGAGATCAGACGAGATCGGGCTTTCAAGGAGTGGTATGGCCGTAAGCGATCACTGCGGGCTGTAGAAGACTATTTCTAAATACTCTTCTAAGAGTAATACTTGTTTTAGAGCTGCCTGTAAACGGTAGACCACCTGACACCTCAAATAAAAATGATTGGCTTTCCAGTTCGTTTTTTTTTTAAGTTTCTTCTTCTCTTGTGTTTAAATGACTGTGGTTACTGCCTTTATAATAGAAGCTTAAGCTAAAAAGCTTACAGCACCTAGTATTCCCAGGCAGTCTCCCATCCAAGTACTAACTAGGCCCAACTCTTCTTCGCTTCCGAGATCAGACGAGATCGGGCTTTCAAGGAGTGGTATGGCCGTAAGCGATCACTGCTGGCTGTAGAAGACTATTTCTATATACTCTTCTAAGAGTAATACTTGTTTTAGAGCTGCCTGTAAACGGTAGACCACCTGACACCTCAAATAAAAATGATTGGCTTTCCAGTTCGTTTTTTTTTTAAGTTTCTTCTTCTCTTGTGTTTAAATGACTGTGGTTACTGCCTTTATAATAGAAGCTTAAGCTAAAAAGCTTACAGCACCTAGTATTCCCAGGCAGTCTCCCATCCAAGTACTAACTAGGCCCAACTCTTCTTCGCTTCCGAGATCAGACGAGATCGGGCTTTCAAGGAGTGGTATGGCCGTAAGCGATCACTGCTGGCTGTAGAAGACTATTTCTATATACTCTTCTAAGAGTAATACTTGTTTTAGAGCTGCCTGTAAACGGTAGACCACCTGACACCTCAAATAAAAATGATTGGCTTTCCAGTTCGTTTTTTTTTTAAGTTTCTTCTTCTCTTGTGTTTAAATGACTGTGGTTACTGCCTTTATAATAGAAGCTTAAGCTAAAAAGCTTACAGCACCTAGTATTCCCAGGCAGTCTCCCATCCAAGTACTAACTAGGCCCAACTCTTCTTCGCTTCCGAGATCAGACGAGATCGGGCTTTCAAGGAGTGGTATGGCCGTAAGCGATCACTGCGGGCTGTAGAAGACTATTTCTAAATACTCTTCTAAGAGTAATACTTGTTTTAGAGCTGCCTGTAAACGGTAGACCACCTGACACCTCAAATAAAAATGATTGGCTTTCCAGTTCGTTTTTTTTTGTTGTTGTTTTTTTTTTCTTAAGTTTTCTTCTTCTCTTGTGTTTAAATGACTGTGGTTACTGCCTTTATAATAGAAGCTTAAGCTAAAAAGCTTACAGCACCTAGTATTCCCAGGCAGTCTCCCATCCAAGTACTAACTAGGCCCAACTCTTCTTCGCTTCCGAGATCAGACGAGATCGGGCTTTCAAGGAGTGGTATGGCCGTAAGCAATCACTGCGGGCTGTAGAAGACTATTTCTAAATACTCTTCTAAGAGTAATACTTGTTTTAGAGCTGCCTGTAAACGGTAGACCACCTGACACCTCAAATGAAAATGATTGGCTTTCCAGTTCGTTTTTTTTTGTTGTTGTTTTTTTTTTCTTAAGTTTTCTTCTTCTCTTGTGTTTACATGACTGTGGTTACTGCCTTTATAATAGAAGCTTAAGCTAAAGAGCTTACAGCACCTAGTATTCCCAGGCAGTCTCCCATCCAAGTACTAACTAGGCCCAACTCTTCTTCGCTTCCGAGATCAGACGAGATCGGGCTTTCAAGGAGTGGTATGGCCGTAAGCGATCACTGCGGGCTGTAGAAGACTATTTCTATATACTCTTCTAAGAGTAATACTTGTTTTAGAGCTGCCTGTAAACGGTAGACCACCTGACACCTCAAATGAAAATGATTGGCTTTCCAGTTCGTTTTTTTTTTAAGTTTCTTCTTCTCTTGTGTTTAAATGACTGTGGTTACTGCCTTTATAATAGAAGCTTAAGCTAAAAAGCTTACAGAACCTAGTATTCCCAGGCAGTCTCCCATCCAAGTACTAACTAGGCCCAACTCTTCTTCGCTTCCGAGATCAGACGAGATCGGGCTTTCAAGGAGTGGTATGGCCGTAAGCGATCACTGTGGGCTGTAGA
Organism: Hoplias malabaricus; assembly: GCF_029633855.1. Lineage (NCBI taxonomy): Eukaryota > Metazoa > Chordata > Actinopteri > Characiformes > Erythrinidae > Hoplias > Hoplias malabaricus. The sequence goes on from NW_027100977.1 coordinate 149,819, forward strand.
AGACTATTTCTATATACTCTTCTAAGAGTAATACTTGTTTTAGAGCTGCCTGTAAACGGTAGACCACCTGACACCTCAAATAAAAATGATTGGCTTTCCAGTTCGTTTTTTTTTTAAGTTTCTTCTTCTCTTGTGTTTAAATGACTGTGGTTACTGCCTTTATAATAGAAGCTTAAGCTAAAAAGCTTACAGCACCTAGTATTCCCAGGCAGTCTCCCATCCAAGTACTAACTAGGCCCAACTCTTCTTCGCTTCCGAGATCAGACGAGATCGGGCTTTCAAGGAGTGGTATGGCCGTAAGCAATCACTGCGGGCTGTAGAAGACTATTTCTAAATACTCTTCTAAGAGTAATACTTGTTTTAGAGCTGCCTGTAAACGGTAGACCACCTGACACCTCAAATGAAAATGATTGGCTTTCCAGTTCGTTTTTTTTTTAAGTTTCTTCTTCTCTTGTGTTTAAATGACTGTGGTTACTGCCTTTATAATAGAAGCTTAAGCTAAAAAGCTTACAGAACCTAGTATTCCCAGGCAGTCTCCCATCCAAGTACTAACTAGGCCCAACTCTTCTTCGCTTCCGAGATCAGACGAGATCGGGCTTTCAAGGAGTGGTATGGCCGTAAGCGATCACTGTGGGCTGTAGAAGACTATTTCTATATACTCTTCTAAGAGTAATACTTGTTTTAGAGCTGCCTGTAAACGGTAGACCACCTGACACCTCAAATAAAAATGATTGGCTTTCCAGTTCGTTTTTTTTTTAAGTTTCTTCTTCTCTTGTGTTTAAATGACTGTGGTTACTGCCTTTATAATAGAAGCTTAAGCTAAAAAGCTTACAGCACCTAGTATTCCCAGGCAGTCTCCCATCCAAGTACTAACTAGGCCCAACTCTTCTTCGCTTCCGAGATCAGACGAGATCGGGCTTTCAAGGAGTGGTATGGCCGTAAGCGATCACTGCGGGCTGTAGAAGACTATTTCTAAATACTCTTCTAAGAGTAATACTTGTTTTAGAGCTGCCTGTAAACGGTAGACCACCTGACACCTCAAATAAAAATGATTGGCTTTCCAGTTCGTTTTTTTTTGTTGTTGTTTTTTTTTTCTTAAGTTTTCTTCTTCTCTTGTGTTTAAATGACTGTGGTTACTGCCTTTATAATAGAAGCTTAAGCTAAAAAGCTTACAGCACCTAGTATTCCCAGGCAGTCTCCCATCCAAGTACTAACTAGGCCCAACTCTTCTTCGCTTCCGAGATCAGACGAGATCGGGCTTTCAAGGAGTGGTATGGCCGTAAGCAATCACTGCGGGCTGTAGAAGACTATTTCTAAATACTCTTCTAAGAGTAATACTTGTTTTAGAGCTGCCTGTAAACGGTAGACCACCTGACACCTCAAATGAAAATGATTGGCTTTCCAGTTCGTTTTTTTTTGTTGTTGTTTTTTTTTTCTTAAGTTTTCTTCTTCTCTTGTGTTTACATGACTGTGGTTACTGCCTTTATAATAGAAGCTTAAGCTAAAGAGCTTACAGCACCTAGTATTCCCAGGCAGTCTCCCATCCAAGTACTAACTAGGCCCAACTCTTCTTCGCTTCCGAGATCAGACGAGATCGGGCTTTCAAGGAGTGGTATGGCCGTAAGCGATCACTGCGGGCTGTAGAAGACTATTTCTATATACTCTTCTAAGAGTAATACTTGTTTTAGAGCTGCCTGTAAACGGTAGACCACCTGACACCTCAAATGAAAATGATTGGCTTTCCAGTTCGTTTTTTTTTTAAGTTTCTTCTTCTCTTGTGTTTAAATGACTGTGGTTACTGCCTTTATAATAGAAGCTTAAGCTAAAAAGCTTACAGAACCTAGTATTCCCAGGCAGTCTCCCATCCAAGTACTAACTAGGCCCAACTCTTCTTCGCTTCCGAGATCAGACGAGATCGGGCTTTCAAGGAGTGGTATGGCCGTAAGCGATCACTGTGGGCTGTAGAAGACTATTTCTATATACTCTTCTAAGAGTAATACTTGTTTTAGAGCTGCCTGTAAACGGTAGACCACCTGACACCTCAAATAAAAATGATTGGCTTTCCAGTTCGTTTTTTTTTTAAGTTTCTTCTTCTCTTGTGTTTAAATGACTGTGGTTACTGCCTTTATAATAGAAGCTTAAGCTAAAAAGCTTACAGCACCTAGTATTCCCAGGCAGTCTCCCATCCAAGTACTAACTAGGCCCAACTCTTCTTCGCTTCCGAGATCAGACGAGATCGGGCTTTCAAGGAGTGGTATGGCCGTAAGCAATCACTGCGGGCTGTAGAAGACTATTTCTAAATACTCTTCTAAGAGTAATACTTGTTTTAGAGCTGCCTGTAAACGGTAGACCACCTGACACCTCAAATGAAAATGATTGGCTTTCCAGTTCGTTTTTTTTTTAAGTTTCTTCTTCTCTTGTGTTTAAATGACTGTGGTTACTGCCTTTATAATAGAAGCTTAAGCTAAAAAGCTTACAGAACCTAGTATTCCCAGGCAGTCTCCCATCCAAGTACTAACTAGGCCCAACTCTTCTTCGCTTCCGAGATCAGACGAGATCGGGCTTTCAAGGAGTGGTATGGCCGTAAGCGATCACTGTGGGCTGTAGAAGACTATTTCTATATACTCTTCTAAGAGTAATACTTGTTTTAGAGCTGCCTGTAAACGGTAGACCACCTGACACCTCAAATAAAAATGATTGGCTTTCCAGTTCGTTTTTTTTTTAAGTTTCTTCTTCTCTTGTGTTTAAATGACTGTGGTTACTGCCTTTATAATAGAAGCTTAAGCTAAAAAGCTTACAGCACCTAGTATTCCCAGGCAGTCTCCCATCCAAGTACTAACTAGGCCCAACTCTTCTTCGCTTCCGAGATCAGACGAGATCGGGCTTTCAAGGAGTGGTATGGCCGTAAGCAATCACTGCGGGCTGTAGAAGACTATTTCTAAATACTCTTCTAAGAGTAATACTTGTTTTAGAGCTGCCTGTAAACGGTAGACCACCTGACACCTCAAATGAAAATGATTGGCTTTCCAGTTCGTTTTTTTTTGTTGTTGTTTTTTTTTTCTTAAGTTTTCTTCTTCTCTTGTGTTTAAATGACTGTGGTTACTGCCTTTATAATAGAAGCTTAAGCTAAAAAGCTTACAGCACCTAGTATTCCCAGGCAGTCTCCCATCCAAGTACTAACTAGGCCCAACTCTTCTTCGCTTCCGAGATCAGACGAGATCGGGCTTTCAAGGAGTGGTATGGCCGTAAGCGATCACTGCGGGCTGTAGAAGACTATTTCTATATACTCTTCTAAGAGTAATACTTGTTTTAGAGCTGCCTGTAAACGGTAGACCACCTGACACCTCAAATGAAAATGATTGGCTTTCCAGTTCGTTTTTTTTTTAAGTTTCTTCTTCTCTTGTGTTTAAATGACTGTGGTTACTGCCTTTATAATAGAAGCTTAAGCTAAAAAGCTTACAGAACCTAGTATTCCCAGGCAGTCTCCCATCCAAGTACTAACTAGGCCCAACTCTTCTTCGCTTCCGAGATCAGACGAGATCGGGCTTTCAAGGAGTGGTATGGCCGTAAGCGATCACTGTGGGCTGTAGAAGACTATTTCTATATACTCTTCTAAGAGTAATACTTGTTTTAGAGCTGCCTGTAAACGGTAGACCACCTGACACCTCAAATAAAAATGATTGGCTTTCCAGTTCGTTTTTTTTTTAAGTTTCTTCTTCTCTTGTGTTTAAATGACTGTGGTTACTGCCTTTATAATAGAAGCTTAAGCTAAAAAGCTTACAGCACCTAGTATTCCCAGGCAGTCTCCCATCCAAGTACTAACTAGGCCCAACTCTTCTTCGCTTCCGAGATCAGACGAGATCGGGCTTTCAAGGAGTGGTATGGCCGTAAGCAATCACTGCGGGCTGTAGAAGACTATTTCTAAATACTCTTCTAAGAGTAATACTTGTTTTAGAGCTGCCTGTAAACGGTAGACCACCTGACACCTCAAATGAAAATGATTGGCTTTCCAGTTCGTTTTTTTTTTAAGTTTCTTCTTCTCTTGTGTTTAAATGACTGTGGTTACTGCCTTTATAATAGAAGCTTAAGCTAAAAAGCTTACAGAACCTAGTATTCCCAGGCAGTCTCCCATCCAAGTACTAACTAGGCCCAACTCTTCTTCGCTTCCGAGATCAGACGAGATCGGGCTTTCAAGGAGTGGTATGGCCGTAAGCGATCACTGTGGGCTGTAGAAGACTATTTCTATATACTCTTCTAAGAGTAATACTTGTTTTAGAGCTGCCTGTAAACGGTAGACCACCTGACACCTCAAATAAAAATGATTGGCTTTCCAGTTCGTTTTTTTTTTAAGTTTCTTCTTCTCTTGTGTTTAAATGACTGTGGTTACTGCCTTTATAATAGAAGCTTAAGCTAAAAAGCTTACAGCACCTAGTATTCCCAGGCAGTCTCCCATCCAAGTACTAACTAGGCCCAACTCTTCTTCGCTTCCGAGATCAGACGAGATCGGGCTTTCAAGGAGTGGTATGGCCGTAAGCGATCACTGCGGGCTGTAGAAGACTATTTCTAAATACTCTTCTAAGAGTAATACTTGTTTTAGAGCTGCCTGTAAACGGTAGACCACCTGACACCTCAAATAAAAATGATTGGCTTTCCAGTTCGTTTTTTTTTGTTGTTGTTTTTTTTTTCTTAAGTTTTCTTCTTCTCTTGTGTTTAAATGACTGTGGTTACTGCCTTTATAATAGAAGCTTAAGCTAAAAAGCTTACAGCACCTAGTATTCCCAGGCAGTCTCCCATCCAAGTACTAACTAGGCCCAACTCTTCTTCGCTTCCGAGATCAGACGAGATCGGGCTTTCAAGGAGTGGTATGGCCGTAAGCAATCACTGCGGGCTGTAGAAGACTATTTCTAAATACTCTTCTAAGAGTAATACTTGTTTTAGAGCTGCCTGTAAACGGTAGACCACCTGACACCTCAAATGAAAATGATTGGCTTTCCAGTTCGTTTTTTTTTGTTGTTGTTTTTTTTTTCTTAAGTTTTCTTCTTCTCTTGTGTTTACATGACTGTGGTTACTGCCTTTATAATAGAAGCTTAAGCTAAAGAGCTTACAGCACCTAGTATTCCCAGGCAGTCTCCCATCCAAGTACTAACTAGGCCCAACTCTTCTTCGCTTCCGAGATCAGACGAGATCGGGCTTTCAAGGAGTGGTATGGCCGTAAGCGATCACTGCGGGCTGTAGAAGACTATTTCTATATACTCTTCTAAGAGTAATACTTGTTTTAGAGCTGCCTGTAAACGGTAGACCACCTGACACCTCAAATGAAAATGATTGGCTTTCCAGTTCGTTTTTTTTTTAAGTTTCTTCTTCTCTTGTGTTTAAATGACTGTGGTTACTGCCTTTATAATAGAAGCTTAAGCTAAAAAGCTTACAGAACCTAGTATTCCCAGGCAGTCTCCCATCCAAGTACTAACTAGGCCCAACTCTTCTTCGCTTCCGAGATCAGACGAGATCGGGCTTTCAAGGAGTGGTATGGCCGTAAGCGATCACTGTGGGCTGTAGAAGACTATTTCTATATACTCTTCTAAGAGTAATACTTGTTTTAGAGCTGCCTGTAAACGGTAGACCACCTGACACCTCAAATAAAAATGATTGGCTTTCCAGTTCGTTTTTTTTTTAAGTTTCTTCTTCTCTTGTGTTTAAATGACTGTGGTTACTGCCTTTATAATAGAAGCTTAAGCTAAAAAGCTTACAGCACCTAGTATTCCCAGGCAGTCTCCCATCCAAGTACTAACTAGGCCCAACTCTTCTTCGCTTCCGAGATCAGACGAGATCGGGCTTTCAAGGAGTGGTATGGCCGTAAGCAATCACTGCGGGCTGTAGAAGACTATTTCTAAATACTCTTCTAAGAGTAATACTTGTTTTAGAGCTGCCTGTAAACGGTAGACCACCTGACACCTCAAATGAAAATGATTGGCTTTCCAGTTCGTTTTTTTTTTAAGTTTCTTCTTCTCTTGTGTTTAAATGACTGTGGTTACTGCCTTTATAATAGAAGCTTAAGCTAAAAAGCTTACAGAACCTAGTATTCCCAGGCAGTCTCCCATCCAAGTACTAACTAGGCCCAACTCTTCTTCGCTTCCGAGATCAGACGAGATCGGGCTTTCAAGGAGTGGTATGGCCGTAAGCGATCACTGTGGGCTGTAGAAGACTATTTCTATATACTCTTCTAAGAGTAATACTTGTTTTAGAGCTGCCTGTAAACGGTAGACCACCTGACACCTCAAATAAAAATGATTGGCTTTCCAGTTCGTTTTTTTTTTAAGTTTCTTCTTCTCTTGTGTTTAAATGACTGTGGTTACTGCCTTTATAATAGAAGCTTAAGCTAAAAAGCTTACAGCACCTAGTATTCCCAGGCAGTCTCCCATCCAAGTACTAACTAGGCCCAACTCTTCTTCGCTTCCGAGATCAGACGAGATCGGGCTTTCAAGGAGTGGTATGGCCGTAAGCAATCACTGCGGGCTGTAGAAGACTATTTCTAAATACTCTTCTAAGAGTAATACTTGTTTTAGAGCTGCCTGTAAACGGTAGACCACCTGACACCTCAAATGAAAATGATTGGCTTTCCAGTTCGTTTTTTTTTGTTGTTGTTTTTTTTTTCTTAAGTTTTCTTCTTCTCTTGTGTTTAAATGACTGTGGTTACTGCCTTTATAATAGAAGCTTAAGCTAAAAAGCTTACAGCACCTAGTATTCCCAGGCAGTCTCCCATCCAAGTACTAACTAGGCCCAACTCTTCTTCGCTTCCGAGATCAGACGAGATCGGGCTTTCAAGGAGTGGTATGGCCGTAAGCGATCACTGCGGGCTGTAGAAGACTATTTCTATATACTCTTCTAAGAGTAATACTTGTTTTAGAGCTGCCTGTAAACGGTAGACCACCTGACACCTCAAATGAAAATGATTGGCTTTCCAGTTCGTTTTTTTTTTAAGTTTCTTCTTCTCTTGTGTTTAAATGACTGTGGTTACTGCCTTTATAATAGAAGCTTAAGCTAAAAAGCTTACAGAACCTAGTATTCCCAGGCAGTCTCCCATCCAAGTACTAACTAGGCCCAACTCTTCTTCGCTTCCGAGATCAGACGAGATCGGGCTTTCAAGGAGTGGTATGGCCGTAAGCGATCACTGCGGGCTGTAGAAGACTATTTCTATATACTCTTCTAAGAGTAATACTTGTTTTAGAGCTGCCTGTAAACGGTAGACCACCTGACACCTCAAATAAAAATGATTGGCTTTCCAGTTCGTTTTTTTTTTAAGTTTCTTCTTCTCTTGTGTTTAAATGACTGTGGTTACTGCCTTTATAATAGAAGCTTAAGCTAAAAAGCTTACAGCACCTAGTATTCCCAGGCAGTCTGCCATCCAAGTACTAACTAGGCCCAACTCTTCTTCGCTTCCGAGATCAGACGAGATCGGGCTTTCAAGGAGTGGTATGGCCGTAAGCAATCACTGCGGGCTGTAGAAGACTATTTCTAAATACTCTTCTAAGAGTAATACTTGTTTTAGAGCTGCCTGTAAACGGTAGACCACCTGACACCTCAAATGAAAATGATTGGCTTTCCAGTTCGTTTTTTTTTTAAGTTTCTTCTTCTCTTGTGTTTAAATGACTGTGGTTACTGCCTTTATAATAGAAGCTTAAGCTAAAAAGCTTACAGAACCTAGTATTCCCAGGCAGTCTCCCATCCAAGTACTAACTAGGCCCAACTCTTCTTCGCTTCCGAGATCAGACGAGATCGGGCTTTCAAGGAGTGGTATGGCCGTAAGCGATCACTGCGGGCTGTAGAAGACTATTTCTATATACTCTTCTAAGAGTAATACTTGTTTTAGAGCTGCCTGTAAACGGTAGACCACCTGACACCTCAAATAAAAATGATTGGCTTTCCAGTTCGTTTTTTTTTTAAGTTTCTTCTTCTCTTGTGTTTAAATGACTGTGGTTACTGCCTTTATAATAGAAGCTTAAGCTAAAAAGCTTACAGCACCTAGTATTCCCAGGCAGTCTGCCATCCAAGTACTAACTAGGCCCAACTCTTCTTCGCTTCCGAGATCAGACGAGATCGGGCTTTCAAGGAGTGGTATGGCCGTAAGCAATCACTGCGGGCTGTAGAAGACTATTTCTAAATACTCTTCTAAGAGTAATACTTGTTTTAGAGCTGCCTGTAAACGGTAGACCACCTGACACCTCAAATGAAAATGATTGGCTTTCCAGTTCGTTTTTTTTTGTTGTTGTTTTTTTTTTCTTAAGTTTTCTTCTTCTCTTGTGTTTACATGACTGTGGTTACTGCCTTTATAATAGAAGCTTAAGCTAAAAAGCTTACAGCACCTAGTATTCCCAGGCAGTCTCCCATCCAAGTACTAACTAGGCCCAACTCTTCTTCGCTTCCGAGATCAGACGAGATCGGGCTTTCAAGGAGTGGTATGGCCGTAAGCGATCACTGCTGGCTGTAGAAGACTATTTCTATATACTCTTCTAAGAGCAATACTTGTTTTAGAGCTGCCTGTAAACGGTAGACCACCTGACACCTCAAATAAAAATGATTGGCTTTCCAGTTCGTTTTTTTTTTAAGTTTCTTCTTCTCTTGTGTTTAAATGACTGTGGTTACTGCCTTTATAATAGAAGCTTAAGCTAAAAAGCTTACAGCACCTAGTATTCCCAGGCAGTCTCCCATCCAAGTACTAACGAGGCCCAACTCTTCTTCGCTTCCGAGATCAGACGAGATCGGGCTTTCAAGGAGTGGTATGGCCGTAAGCGATCACTGCTGGCTGTAGAAGACTATTTCTATATAATCTTCTAAGAGTAATACTTGTTTTAGAGCTGCCTGTAAACGGTAGACCACCTGACACCTCAAATAAAAATGATTGGCTTTCCAGTTCGTTTTTTTTTTAAGTTTCTTCTTCTCTTGTGTTTAAATGACTGTGGTTACTGCCTTTATAATAGAAGCTTAAGCTAAAAAGCTTACAGCACCTAGTATTCCCAGGCAGTGTCCCATCCAAGTACTAACTAGGCCCAACTCTTCTTCGCTTCCGAGATCAGACGAGATCGGGCTTTCAAGGAGTGGTATGGCCGTAAGCGATCACTGCGGGCTGTAGAAGACTATTTCTAAATACTCTTCTAAGAGTAATACTTGTTTTAGAGCTGCCTGTAAACGGTAGACCACCTGACACCTCAAATGAAAATGATTGGCTTTCCAGTTCGTTTTTTTTTGTTGTTGTTTTTTTTTTCTTAAGTTTTCTTCTTCTCTTGTGTTTACATGACTGTGGTTACTGCCTTTATAATAGAAGCTTAAGCTAAAGAGCTTACAGCACCTAGTATTCCCAGGCAGTCTCCCATCCAAGTACTAACTAGGCCCAACTCTTCTTCGCTTCCGAGATCAGACGAGATCGGGCTTTCAAGGAGTGGTATGGCCGTAAGCGATCACTGCGGGCTGTAGAAGACTATTTCTATATACTCTTCTAAGAGTAATACTTGTTTTAGAGCTGCCTGTAAACGGTAGACCACCTGACACCTCAAATGAAAATGATTGGCTTTCCAGTTCGTTTTTTTTTTAAGTTTCTTCTTCTCTTGTGTTTAAATGACTGTGGTTACTGCCTTTATAATAGAAGCTTAAGCTAAAAAGCTTACAGAACCTAGTATTCCCAGGCAGTCTCCCATCCAAGTACTAACTAGGCCCAACTCTTCTTCGCTTCCGAGATCACACGAGATCGGGCTTTCAAGGAGTGGTATGGCCGTAAGCGATCACTGCGGGCTGTAGAAGACTATTTCTATATACTCTTCTAAGAGTAATACTTGTTTTAGAGCTGCCTGTAAACGGTAGACCACCTGACACCTCAAATAAAAATGATTGGCTTTCCAGTTCGTTTTTTTTTTAAGTTTCTTCTTCTCTTGTGTTTAAATGACTGTGGTTACTGCCTTTATAATAGAAGCTTAAGCTAAAAAGCTTACAGCACCTAGTATTCCCAGGCAGTCTCCCATCCAAGTACTAACTAGGCCCAACTCTTCTTCGCTTCCGAGATCAGACGAGATCGGGCTTTCAAGGAGTGGTATGGCCGTAAGCAATCACTGCGGGCTGTAGAAGACTATTTCTAAATACTCTTCTAAGAGTAATACTTGTTTTAGAGCTGCCTGTAAACGGTAGACCACCTGACACCTCAAATGAAAATGATTGGCTTTCCAGTTCGTTTTTTTTTGTTGTTGTTTTTTTTTTCTTAAGTTTTCTTCTTCTCTTGTGTTTAAATGACTGTGGTTACTGCCTTTATAATAGAAGCTTAAGCTAAAAAGCTTACAGCACCTAGTATTCCCAGGCAGTCTCCCATCCAAGTACTAACTAGGCCCAACTCTTCTTCGCTTCCGAGATCAGACGAGATCGGGCTTTCAAGGAGTGGTATGGCCGTAAGCGATCACTGCTGGCTGTAGAAGACTATTTCTATATACTCTTCTAAGAGTAATACTTGTTTTAGAGCTGCCTGTAAACGGTAGACCACCTGACACCTCAAATAAAAATGATTGGCTTTCCAGTTCGTTTTTTTTTTAAGTTTCTTCTTCTCTTGTGTTTAAATGACTGTGGTTACTGCCTTTATAATAGAAGCTTAAGCTAAAAAGCTTACAGCACCTAGTATTCCCAGGCAGTCTCCCATCCAAGTACTAACTAGGCCCAACTCTTCTTCGCTTCCGAGATCAGACGAGATCGGGCTTTCAAGGAGTGGTATGGCCGTAAGCAATCACTGCGGGCTGTAGAAGACTATTTCTAAATACTCTTCTAAGAGTAATACTTGTTTTAGAGCTGCCTGTAAACGGTAGACCACCTGACACCTCAAATAAAAATGATTGGCTTTCCAGTTCGTTTTTTTTTTAAGTTTCTTCTTCTCTTGTGTTTAAATGACTGTGGTTACTGCCTTTATAATAGAAGCTTAAGCTAAAAAGCTTACAGCACCTAGTATTCCCAGGCAGTCTCCCATCCAAGTACTAACTAGGCCCAACTCTTCTTCGCTTCCGAGATCAGACGAGATCGGGCTTTCAAGGAGTGGTATGGCCGTAAGCAATCACTGCGGGCTGTAGAAGACTATTTCTAAATACTCTTCTAAGAGTAATACTTGTTTTAGAGCTGCCTGTAAACGGTAGACCACCTGACACCTCAAATAAAAATGATTGGCTTTCCAGTTCGTTTTTTTTTTAAGTTTCTTCTTCTCTTGTGTTTAAATGACTGTGGTTACTGCCTTTATAATAGAAGCTTAAGCTAAAAAGCTTACAGCACCTAGTATTCCCAGGCAGTCTCCCATCCAAGTACTAACTAGGCCCAACTCTTCTTCGCTTCCGAGATCAGACGAGATCGGGCTTTCAAGGAGTGGTATGGCCGTAAGCGATCACTGCTGGCTGTAGAAGACTATTTCTATATACTCTTCTAAGAGTAATACTTGTTTTAGAGCTGCCTGTAAACGGTAGACCACCTGACACCTCAAATAAAAATGATTGGCTTTCCAGTTCGTTTTTTTTTTAAGTTTCTTCTTCTCTTGTGTTTAAATGACTGTGGTTACTGCCTTTATAATAGAAGCTTAAGCTAAAAAGCTTACAGCACCTAGTATTCCCAGGCAGTCTCCCATCCAAGTACTAACTAGGCCCAACTCTTCTTCGCTTCCGAGATCAGACGAGATCGGGCTTTCAAGAAGTGGTATGGCCGTAAGCGATCACTGCGGGCTGTAGAAGACTATTTCTATATACTCTTCTAAGAGTAATACTTGTTTTAGAGCTGCCTGTAAACGGTAGACCACCTGACACCTCAAATAAAAATGATTGGCTTTCCAGTTCGTTTTTTTTTGTTGTTGTTTTTTTTTTCTTAAGTTTTCTTCTTCTCTTGTGTTTAAATGACTGTGGTTACTGCCTTTATAATAGAAGCTTAAGCTAAAAAGCTTACAGCACCTAGTATTCCCAGGCAGTCTCCCATCCAAGTAATAACTAGGCCCAACTCTTCTTCGCTTCCGAGATCAGACGAGATCGGGCTTTCAAGGAGTGGTATGGCCGTAAGCGATCACTGCTGGCTGTAGAAGACTATTTCTATATACTCTTCTAAGAGTAATACTTGTTTTAGAGCTGCCTGTAAACGGTAGACCACCTGACACCTCAAATAAAAATGATTGGCTTTCCAGTTCGTTTTTTTTTTAAGTTTCTTCTTCTCTTGTGTTTAAATGACTGTGGTTACTGCCTTTATAATAGAAGCTTAAGCTAAAAAGCTTACAGCACCTAGTATTCCCAGGCAGTCTCCCATCCAAGTACTAACTAGGCCCAACTCTTCTTCGCTTCCGAGATCAGACGAGATCGGGCTTTCAAGGAGTGGTATGGCCGTAAGCGATCACTGCTGGCTGTAGAAGACTATTTCTATATACTCTTCTAAGAGTAATACTTGTTTTAGAGCTGCCTGTAAACGGTAGACCACCTGACACCTCAAATAAAAATGATTGGCTTTCCAGTTCGTTTTTTTTTTGTTGTTGTTTTTTTTTTCTTAAGTTTTCTTCTTCTCTTGTGTTTAAATGACTGTGGTTACTGCCTTTATAATAGAAGCTTAAGCTAAAAAGCTTACAGCACCTAGTATTCCCAGGCAGTCTCCCATCCAAGTACTAACTAGGCCCAACTCTTCTTCGCTTCCGAGATCAGACGAGATCGGGCTTTCAAGGAGTGGTATGGCCGTAAGCGATCACTGCTGGCTGTAGAAGACTATTTCTATATACTCTTCTAAGAGTAATACTTGTTTTAGAGCTGCCTGTAAACGGTAGACCACCTGACACCTCAAATAAAAATGATTGGCTTTCCAGTTCGTTTTTTTTTTAAGTTTCTTCTTCTCTTGTGTTTAAATGACTGTGGTTACTGCCTTTATAATAGAAGCTTAAGCTAAAAAGCTTACAGCACCTAGTATTCCCAGGCAGTCTCCCATCCAAGTACTAACTAGGCCCAACTCTTCTTCGCTTCCGAGATCAGACGAGATCGGGCTTTCAAGGAGTGGTATGGCCGTAAGCGATCACTGCTGGCTGTAGAAGACTATTTCTATATACTCTTCTAAGAGTAATACTTGTTTTAGAGCTGCCTGTAAACGGTAGACCACCTGACACCTCAAATAAAAATGATTGGCTTTCCAGTTCGTTTTTTTTTTAAGTTTCTTCTTCTCTTGTGTTTAAATGACTGTGGTTACTGCCTTTATAATAGAAGCTTAAGCTAAAAAGCTTACAGCACCTAGTATTCCCAGGCAGTCTCCCATCCAAGTACTAACTAGGCCCAACTCTTCTTCGCTTCCGAGATCAGACGAGATCGGGCTTTCAAGGAGTGGTATGGCCGTAAGCGATCACTGCTGGCTGTAGAAGACTATTTCTATATACTCTTCTAAGAGTAATACTTGTTTTAGAGCTGCCTGTAAACGGTAGACCACCTGACACCTCAAATAAAAATGATTGGCTTTCCAGTTCGTTTTTTTTTTAAGTTTCTTCTTCTCTTGTGTTTAAATGACTGTGGTTACTGCCTTTATAATAGAAGCTTAAGCTAAAAAGCTTACAGCACCTAGTATTCCCAGGCAGTCTCCCATCCAAGTACTAACTAGGCCCAACTCTTCTTCGCTTCCGAGATCAGACGAGATCGGGCTTTCAAGGAGTGGTATGGCCGTAAGCGATCACTGCGGGCTGTAGAAGACTATTTCTAAATACTCTTCTAAGAGTAATACTTGTTTTAGAGCTGCCTGTAAACGGTAGACCACCTGACACCTCAAATAAAAATGATTGGCTTTCCAGTTCGTTTTTTTTTGTTGTTGTTTTTTTTTTCTTAAGTTTTCTTCTTCTCTTGTGTTTAAATGACTGTGGTTACTGCCTTTATAATAGAAGCTTAAGCTAAAAAGCTTACAGCACCTAGTATTCCCAGGCAGTCTCCCATCCAAGTACTAACTAGGCCCAACTCTTCTTCGCTTCCGAGATCAGACGAGATCGGGCTTTCAAGGAGTGGTATGGCCGTAAGCGATCACTGCTGGCTGTAGAAGACTATTTCTATATACTCTTCTAAGAGTAATACTTGTTTTAGAGCTGCCTGTAAACGGTAGACCACCTGACACCTCAAATAAAAATGATTGGCTTTCCAGTTCGTTTTTTTTTGTTGTTGTTTTTTTTTTCTTAAGTTTTCTTCTTCTCTTGTGTTTAAATGACTGTGGTTACTGCCTTTATAATAGAAGCTTAAGCTAAAAAGCTTACAGCACCTAGTATTCCCAGGCAGTCTCCCATCCAAGTAATAACTAGGCCCAACTCTTCTTCGCTTCCGAGATCAGACGAGATCGGGCTTTCAAGGAGTGGTATGGCCGTAAGCGATCACTGCTGGCTGTAGAAGACTATTTCTATATACTCTTCTAAGAGTAATACTTGTTTTAGAGCTGCCTGTAAACGGTAGACCACCTGACACCTCAAATAAAAATGATTGGCTTTCCAGTTCGTTTTTTTTTTAAGTTTCTTCTTCTCTTGTGTTTAAATGACTGTGGTTACTGCCTTTATAATAGAAGCTTAAGCTAAAAAGCTTACAGCACCTAGTATTCCCAGGCAGTCTCCCATCCAAGTACTAACTAGGCCCAACTCTTCTTCGCTTCCGAGATCAGACGAGATCGGGCTTTCAAGGAGTGGTATGGCCGTAAGCGATCACTGCTGGCTGTAGAAGACTATTTCTATATACTCTTCTAAGAGTAATACTTGTTTTAGAGCTGCCTGTAAACGGTAGACCACCTGACACCTCAAATAAAAATGATTGGCTTTCCAGTTCGTTTTTTTTTTAAGTTTCTTCTTCTCTTGTGTTTAAATGACTGTGGTTACTGCCTTTATAATAGAAGCTTAAGCTAAAAAGCTTACAGCACCTAGTATTCCCAGGCAGTCTCCCATCCAAGTACTAACTAGGCCCAACTCTTCTTCGCTTCCGAGATCAGACGAGATCGGGCTTTCAAGGAGTGGTATGGCCGTAAGCGATCACTGCTGGCTGTAGAAGACTATTTCTATATACTCTTCTAAGAGTAATACTTGTTTTAGAGCTGCCTGTAAACGGTAGACCACCTGACACCTCAAATAAAAATGATTGGCTTTCCAGTTCGTTTTTTTTTTAAGTTTCTTCTTCTCTTGTGTTTAAATGACTGTGGTTACTGCCTTTATAATAGAAGCTTAAGCTAAAAAGCTTACAGCACCTAGTATTCCCAGGCAGTCTCCCATCCAAGTACTAACTAGGCCCAACTCTTCTTCGCTTCCGAGATCAGACGAGATCGGGCTTTCAAGGAGTGGTATGGCCGTAAGCGATCACTGCTGGCTGTAGAAGACTATTTCTATATACTCTTCTAAGAGTAATACTTGTTTTAGAGCTGCCTGTAAACGGTAGACCACCTGACACCTCAAATAAAAATGATTGGCTTTCCAGTTCGTTTTTTTTTTAAGTTTCTTCTTCTCTTGTGTTTAAATGACTGTGGTTACTGCCTTTATAATAGAAGCTTAAGCTAAAAAGCTTACAGCACCTAGTATTCCCAGGCAGTCTCCCATCCAAGTACTAACTAGGCCCAACTCTTCTTCGCTTCCGAGATCAGACGAGATCGGGCTTTCAAGGAGTGGTATGGCCGTAAGCGATCACTGCGGGCTGTAGAAGACTATTTCTAAATACTCTTCTAAGAGTAATACTTGTTTTAGAGCTGCCTGTAAACGGTAGACCACCTGACACCTCAAATAAAAATGATTGGCTTTCCAGTTCGTTTTTTTTTGTTGTTGTTTTTTTTTTCTTAAGTTTTCTTCTTCTCTTGTGTTTAAATGACTGTGGTTACTGCCTTTATAATAGAAGCTTAAGCTAAAAAGCTTACAGCACCTAGTATTCCCAGGCAGTCTCCCATCCAAGTACTAACTAGGCCCAACTCTTCTTCGCTTCCGAGATCAGACGAGATCGGGCTTTCAAGGAGTGGTATGGCCGTAAGCGATCACTGCTGGCTGTAGAAGACTATTTCTATATACTCTTCTAAGAGTAATACTTGTTTTAGAGCTGCCTGTAAACGGTAGACCACCTGACACCTCAAATAAAAATGATTGGCTTTCCAGTTCGTTTTTTTTTTAAGTTTCTTCTTCTCTTGTGTTTAAATGACTGTGGTTACTGCCTTTATAATAGAAGCTTAAGCTAAAAAGCTTACAGCACCTAGTATTCCCAGGCAGTCTCCCATCCAAGTACTAACTAGGCCCAACTCTTCTTCGCTTCCGAGATCAGACGAGATCGGGCTTTCAAGGAGTGGTATGGCCGTAAGCGATCACTGCTGGCTGTAGAAGACTATTTCTATATACTCTTCTAAGAGTAATACTTGTTTTAGAGCTGCCTGTAAACGGTAGACCACCTGACACCTCAAATAAAAATGATTGGCTTTCCAGTTCGTTTTTTTTTTTAAGTTTCTTCTTCTCTTGTGTTTAAATGACTGTGGTTACTGCCTTTATAATAGAAGCTTAAGCTAAAAAGCTTACAGCACCTAGTATTCCCAGGCAGTCTCCCATCCAAGTACTAACTAGGCCCAACTCTTCTTCGCTTCCGAGATCAGACGAGATCGGGCTTTCAAGGAGTGGTATGGCCGTAAGCGATCACTGCTGGCTGTAGAAGACTATTTCTATATACTCTTCTAAGAGTAATACTTGTTTTAGAGCTGCCTGTAAACGGTAGACCACCTGACACCTCAAATAAAAATGATTGGCTTTCCAGTTCGTTTTTTTTTTAAGTTTCTTCTTCTCTTGTGTTTAAATGACTGTGGTTACTGCCTTTATAATAGAAGCTTAAGCTAAAAAGCTTACAGCACCTAGTATTCCCAGGCAGTCTCCCATCCAAGTACTAACTAGGCCCAACTCTTCTTCGCTTCCGAGATCAGACGAGATCGGGCTTTCAAGAAGTGGTATGGCCGTAAGCGATCACTGCGGGCTGTAGAAGACTATTTCTATATACTCTTCTAAGAGTAATACTTGTTTTAGAGCTGCCTGTAAACGGTAGACCACCTGACACCTCAAATAAAAATGATTGGCTTTCCAGTTCGTTTTTTTTTTAAGTTTCTTCTTCTCTTGTGTTTAAATGACTGTGGTTACTGCCTTTATAATAGAAGCTTAAGCTAAAAAGCTTACAGCACCTAGTATTCCCAGGCAGTCTCCCATCCAAGTACTAACTAGGCCCAACTCTTCTTCGCTTCCGAGATCAGACGAGATCGGGCTTTCAAGGAGTGGTATGGCCGTAAGCGATCACTGCTGGCTGTAGAAGACTATTTCTATATACTCTTCTAAGAGTAATACTTGTTTTAGAGCTGCCTGTAAACGGTAGACCACCTGACACCTCAAATAAAAATGATTGGCTTTCCAGTTCGTTTTTTTTTTTAAGTTTCTTCTTCTCTTGTGTTTAAATGACTGTGGTTACTGCCTTTATAATAGAAGCTTAAGCTAAAAAGCTTACAGCACCTAGTATTCCCAGGCAGTCTCCCATCCAAGTACTAACTAGGCCCAACTCTTCTTCGCTTCCGAGATCAGACGAGATCGGGCTTTCAAGGAGTGGTATGGCCGTAAGCGATCACTGCTGGCTGTAGAAGACTATTTCTATATACTCTTCTAAGAGTAATACTTGTTTTAGAGCTGCCTGTAAACGGTAGACCACCTGACACCTCAAATAAAAATGATTGGCTTTCCAGTTCGTTTTTTTTTTAAGTTTCTTCTTCTCTTGTGTTTAAATGACTGTGGTTACTGCCTTTATAATAGAAGCTTAAGCTAAAAAGCTTACAGCACCTAGTATTCCCAGGCAGTCTCCCATCCAAGTACTAACTAGGCCCAACTCTTCTTCGCTTCCGAGATCAGACGAGATCGGGCTTTCAAGAAGTGGTATGGCCGTAAGCGATCACTGCGGGCTGTAGAAGACTATTTCTATATACTCTTCTAAGAGTAATACTTGTTTTAGAGCTGCCTGTAAACGGTAGACCACCTGACACCTCAAATAAAAATGATTGGCTTTCCAGTTCGTTTTTTTTTGTTGTTGTTTTTTTTTCTTAAGTTTTCTTCTTCTCTTGTGTTTAAATGACTGTGGTTACTGCCTTTATAATAGAAGCTTAAGCTAAAAAGCTTACAGCACCTAGTATTCCCAGGCAGTCTCCCATCCAAGTAATAACTAGGCCCAACTCTTCTTCGCTTCCGAGATCAGACGAGATCGGGCTTTCAAGGAGTGGTATGGCCGTAAGCGATCACTGCTGGCTGTAGAAGACTATTTCTATATACTCTTCTAAGAGTAATACTTGTTTTAGAGCTGCCTGTAAACGGTAGACCACCTGACACCTCAAATAAAAATGATTGGCTTTCCAGTTCGTTTTTTTTTTAAGTTTCTTCTTCTCTTGTGTTTAAATGACTGTGGTTACTGCCTTTATAATAGAAGCTTAAGCTAAAAAGCTTACAGCACCTAGTATTCCCAGGCAGTCTCCCATCCAAGTACTAACTAGGCCCAACTCTTCTTCGCTTCCGAGATCAGACGAGATCGGGCTTTCAAGGAGTGGTATGGCCGTAAGCGATCACTGCTGGCTGTAGAAGACTATTTCTATATACTCTTCTAAGAGTAATACTTGTTTTAGAGCTGCCTGTAAACGGTAGACCACCTGACACCTCAAATAAAAATGATTGGCTTTCCAGTTCGTTTTTTTTTTAAGTTTCTTCTTCTCTTGTGTTTAAATGACTGTGGTTACTGCCTTTATAATAGAAGCTTAAGCTAAAAAGCTTACAGCACCTAGTATTCCCAGGCAGTCTCCCATCCAAGTACTAACTAGGCCCAACTCTTCTTCGCTTCCGAGATCAGACGAGATCGGGCTTTCAAGGAGTGGTATGGCCGTAAGCGATCACTGCTGGCTGTAGAAGACTATTTCTATATACTCTTCTAAGAGTAATACTTGTTTTAGAGCTGCCTGTAAACGGTAGACCACCTGACACCTCAAATAAAAATGATTGGCTTTCCAGTTCGTTTTTTTTTTAAGTTTCTTCTTCTCTTGTGTTTAAATGACTGTGGTTACTGCCTTTATAATAGAAGCTTAAGCTAAAAAGCTTACAGCACCTAGTATTCCCAGGCAGTCTCCCATCCAAGTACTAACTAGGCCCAACTCTTCTTCGCTTCCGAGATCAGACGAGATCGGGCTTTCAAGGAGTGGTATGGCCGTAAGCGATCACTGCTGGCTGTAGAAGACTATTTCTATATACTCTTCTAAGAGTAATACTTGTTTTAGAGCTGCCTGTAAACGGTAGACCACCTGACACCTCAAATAAAAATGATTGGCTTTCCAGTTCGTTTTTTTTTTAAGTTTCTTCTTCTCTTGTGTTTAAATGACTGTGGTTACTGCCTTTATAATAGAAGCTTAAGCTAAAAAGCTTACAGCACCTAGTATTCCCAGGCAGTCTCCCATCCAAGTACTAACTAGGCCCAACTCTTCTTCGCTTCCGAGATCAGACGAGATCGGGCTTTCAAGGAGTGGTATGGCCGTAAGCGATCACTGCTGGCTGTAGAAGACTATTTCTATATACTCTTCTAAGAGTAATACTTGTTTTAGAGCTGCCTGTAAACGGTAGACCACCTGACACCTCAAATAAAAATGATTGGCTTTCCAGTTCGTTTTTTTTTTAAGTTTCTTCTTCTCTTGTGTTTAAATGACTGTGGTTACTGCCTTTATAATAGAAGCTTAAGCTAAAAAGCTTACAGCACCTAGTATTCCCAGGCAGTCTCCCATCCAAGTACTAACTAGGCCCAACTCTTCTTCGCTTCCGAGATCAGGCGAGATCGGGCTTTCAAGGAGTGGTATGGCCGTAAGCGATCACTGCTGGCTGTAGAAGACTATTTCTATATACTCTTCTAAGAGTAATACTTGTTTTAGAGCTGCCTGTAAACGGTAGACCACCTGACACCTCAAATAAAAATGATTGGCTTTCCAGTTCGTTTTTTTTTTAAGTTTCTTCTTCTCTTGTGTTTAAATGACTGTGGTTACTGCCTTTATAATAGAAGCTTAAGCTAAAAAGCTTACAGCACCTAGTATTCCCAGGCAGTCTCCCATCCAAGTACTAACTAGGCCCAACTCTTCTTCGCTTCCGAGATCAGACGAGATCGGGCTTTCAAGGAGTGGTATGGCCGTAAGCGATCACTGCTGGCTGTAGAAGACTATTTCTATATACTCTTCTAAGAGTAATACTTGTTTTAGAGCTGCCTGTAAACGGTAGACCACCTGACACCTCAAATAAAAATGATTGGCTTTCCAGTTCGTTTTTTTTTTAAGTTTCTTCTTCTCTTGTGTTTAAATGACTGTGGTTACTGCCTTTATAATAGAAGCTTAAGCTAAAAAGCTTACAGCACCTAGTATTCCCAGGCAGTCTCCCATCCAAGTACTAACTAGGCCCAACTCTTCTTCGCTTCCGAGATCAGGCTTTCAAGGAGTGGTATGGCCGTAAGCGATCACTGCTGGCTGTAGAAGACTATTTCTATATACTCTTCTAAGAGTAATACTTGTTTTAGAGCTGCCTGTAAACGGTAGACCACCTGACACCTCAAATAAAAATGATTGGCTTTCCAGTTCGTTTTTTTTTTAAGTTTCTTCTTCTCTTGTGTTTAAATGACTGTGGTTACTGCCTTTATAATAGAAGCTTAAGCTAAAAAGCTTACAGCACCTAGTATTCCCAGGCAGTCTCCCATCCAAGTACTAACTAGGCCCAACTCTTCTTCGCTTCCGAGATCAGACGAGATCGGGCTTTCAAGGAGTGGTATGGCCGTAAGCGATCACTGCGGGCTGTAGAAGACTATTTCTAAATACTCTTCTAAGAGTAATACTTGTTTTAGAGCTGCCTGTAAACGGTAGACCACCTGACACCTCAAATAAAAATGATTGGCTTTCCAGTTCGTTTTTTTTGTTGTTGTTTTTTTTTCTTAAGTTTTCTTCTTCTCTTGTGTTTAAATGACTGTGGTTACTGCCTTTATAATAGAAGCTTAAGCTAAAAAGCTTACAGCACCTAGTATTCCCAGGCAGTCTCCCATCCAAGTACTAACTAGGCCCAACTCTTCTTCGCTTCCGAGATCAGACGAGATCGGGCTTTCAAGGAGTGGTATGGCCGTAAGCGATCACTGCTGGCTGTAGAAGACTATTTCTATATACTCTTCTAAGAGTAATACTTGTTTTAGAGCTGCCTGTAAACGGTAGACCACCTGACACCTCAAATAAAAATGATTGGCTTTCCAGTTCGTTTTTTTTTTTAAGTTTCTTCTTCTCTTGTGTTTAAATGACTGTGGTTACTGCCTTTATAATAGAAGCTTAAGCTAAAAAGCTTACAGCACCTAGTATTCCCAGGCAGTCTCCCATCCAAGTACTAACTAGGCCCAACTCTTCTTCGCTTCCGAGATCAGACGAGATCGGGCTTTCAAGGAGTGGTATGGCCGTAAGCGATCACTGCTGGCTGTAGAAGACTATTTCTATATACTCTTCTAAGAGTAATACTTGTTTTAGAGCTGCCTGTAAACGGTAGACCACCTGACACCTCAAATAAAAATGATTGGCTTTCCAGTTCGTTTTTTTTTTAAGTTTCTTCTTCTCTTGTGTTTAAATGACTGTGGTTACTGCCTTTATAATAGAAGCTTAAGCTAAAAAGCTTACAGCACCTAGTATTCCCAGGCAGTCTCCCATCCAAGTACTAACTAGGCCCAACTCTTCTTCGCTTCCGAGATCAGACGAGATCGGGCTTTCAAGGAGTGGTATGGCCGTAAGCGATCACTGCTGGCTGTAGAAGACTATTTCTATATACTCTTCTAAGAGTAATACTTGTTTTAGAGCTGCCTGTAAACGGTAGACCACCTGACACCTCAAATAAAAATGATTGGCTTTCCAGTTCGTTTTTTTTTTTAAGTTTCTTCTTCTCTTGTGTTTAAATGACTGTGGTTACTGCCTTTATAATAGAAGCTTAAGCTAAAAAGCTTACAGCACCTAGTATTCCCAGGCAGTCTCCCATCCAAGTACTAACTAGGCCCAACTCTTCTTCGCTTCCGAGATCAGACGAGATCGGGCTTTCAAGGAGTGGTATGGCCGTAAGCGATCACTGCTGGCTGTAGAAGACTATTTCTATATACTCTTCTAAGAGTAATACTTGTTTTAGAGCTGCCTGTAAACGGTAGACCACCTGACACCTCAAATAAAAATGATTGGCTTTCCAGTTCGTTTTTTTTTTAAGTTTCTTCTTCTCTTGTGTTTAAATGACTGTGGTTACTGCCTTTATAATAGAAGCTTAAGCTAAAAAGCTTACAGCACCTAGTATTCCCAGGCAGTCTCCCATCCAAGTACTAACTAGGCCCAACTCTTCTTCGCTTCCGAGATCAGACGAGATCGGGCTTTCAAGGAGTGGTATGGCCGTAAGCGATCACTGCTGGCTGTAGAAGACTATTTCTATATACTCTTCTAAGAGTAATACTTGTTTTAGAGCTGCCTGTAAACGGTAGACCACCTGACACCTCAAATAAAAATGATTGGCTTTCCAGTTCGTTTTTTTTTTAAGTTTCTTCTTCTCTTGTGTTTAAATGACTGTGGTTACTGCCTTTATAATAGAAGCTTAAGCTAAAAAGCTTACAGCACCTAGTATTCCCAGGCAGTCTCCCATCCAAGTACTAACTAGGCCCAACTCTTCTTCGCTTCCGAGATCAGACGAGATCGGGCTTTCAAGGAGTGGTATGGCCGTAAGCGATCACTGCTGGCTGTAGAAGACTATTTCTATATACTCTTCTAAGAGTAATACTTGTTTTAGAGCTGCCTGTAAACGGTAGACCACCTGACACCTCAAATAAAAATGATTGGCTTTCCAGTTCGTTTTTTTTTTAAGTTTCTTCTTCTCTTGTGTTTAAATGACTGTGGTTACTGCCTTTATAATAGAAGCTTAAGCTAAAAAGCTTACAGCACCTAGTATTCCCAGGCAGTCTCCCATCCAAGTACTAACTAGGCCCAACTCTTCTTCGCTTCCGAGATCAGACAAGATCGGGCTTTCAAGGAGTGGTATGGCCGTAAGCGATCACTGCTGGCTGTAGAAGACTATTTCTATATACTCTTCTAAGAGTAATACTTGTTTTAGAGCTGCCTGTAAACGGTAGACCACCTGACACCTCAAATAAAAATGATTGGCTTTCCAGTTCGTTTTTTTTTTAAGTTTCTTCTTCTCTTGTGTTTAAATGACTGTGGTTACTGCCTTTATAATAGAAGCTTAAGCTAAAAAGCTTACAGCACCTAGTATTCCCAGGCAGTCTCCCATCCAAGTACTAACTAGGCCCAACTCTTCTTCGCTTCCGAGATCAGACGAGATCGGGCTTTCAAGGAGTGGTATGGCCGTAAGCGATCACTGCTGGCTGTAGAAGACTATTTCTATATACTCTTCTAAGAGTAATACTTGTTTTAGAGCTGCCTGTAAACGGTAGACCACCTGACACCTCAAATAAAAATGATTGGCTTTCCAGTTCGTTTTTTTTTTGTTGTTGTTTTTTTTTTCTTAAGTTTTCTTCTTCTCTTGTGTTTAAATGACTGTGGTTACTGCCTTTATAATAGAAGCTTAAGCTAAAAAGCTTACAGCACCTAGTATTCCCAGGCAGTCTCCCATCCAAGTACTAACTAGGCCCAACTCTTCTTCGCTTCCGAGATCAGACGAGATCGGGCTTTCAAGGAGTGGTATGGCCGTAAGCGATCACTGCTGGCTGTAGAAGACTATTTCTATATACTCTTCTAAGAGTAATACTTGTTTTAGAGCTGCCTGTAAACGGTAGACCACCTGACACCTCAAATAAAAATGATTGGCTTTCCAGTTCGTTTTTTTTTTAAGTTTCTTCTTCTCTTGTGTTTAAATGACTGTGGTTACTGCCTTTATAATAGAAGCTTAAGCTAAAAAGCTTACAGCACCTAGTATTCCCAGGCAGTCTCCCATCCAAGTACTAACTAGGCCCAACTCTTCTTCGCTTCCGAGATCAGACGAGATCGGGCTTTCAAGGAGTGGTATGGCCGTAAGCGATCACTGCTGGCTGTAGAAGACTATTTCTACATACTCTTCTAAGAGTAATACTTGTTTTAGAGCTGCCTGTAAACGGTAGACCACCTGACACCTCAAATAAAAATGATTGGCTTTCCAGATCGTTTTTTTTTTAAGTTTCTTCTTCTCTTGTGTTTAAATGACTGTGGTTACTGCCTTTATAATAGAAGCTTAAGCTAAAAAGCTTACAGCACCTAGTATTCCCAGGCAGTCTCCCATCCAAGTACTAACTAGGCCCAACTCTTCTTCGCTTCCGAGATCAGACGAGATCGGGCTTTCAAGGAGTGGTATGGCCGTAAGCGATCACTGCTGGCTGTAGAAGACTATTTCTATATACTCTTCTAAGAGTAATACTTGTTTTAGAGCTGCCTGTAAACGGTAGACCACCTGACACCTCAAATAAAAATGATTGGCTTTCCAGATCGTTTTTTTTTTAAGTTTCTTCTTCTCTTGTGTTTAAATGACTGTGGTTACTGCCTTTATAATAGAAGCTTAAGCTAAAAAGCTTACAGCACCTAGTATTCCCAGGCAGTCTCCCATCCAAGTACTAACTAGGCCCAACTCTTCTTCGCTTCCGAGATCAGACGAGATCGGGCTTTCAAGGAGTGGTATGGCCGTAAGCGATCACTGCTGGCTGTAGAAGACTATTTCTATATACTCTTCTAAGAGTAATACTTGTTTTAGAGCTGCCTGTAAACGGTAGACCACCTGACACCTCAAATAAAAATGATTGGCTTTCCAGTTCGTTTTTTTTTTTAAGTTTCTTCTTCTCTTGTGTTTAAATGACTGTGGTTACTGCCTTTATAATAGAAGCTTAAGCTAAAAAGCTTACAGCACCTAGTATTCCCAGGCAGTCTCCCATCCAAGTACTAACTAGGCCCAACTCTTCTTCGCTTCCGAGATCAGACGAGATCGGGCTTTCAAGGAGTGGTATGGCCGTAAGCGATCACTGCGGGCTGTAGAAGACTATTTCTAAATACTCTTCTAAGAGTAATACTTGTTTTAGAGCTGCCTGTAAACGGTAGACCACCTGACACCTCAAATAAAAATGATTGGCTTTCCAGTTCGTTTTTTTTTTTAAGTTTCTTCTTCTCTTGTGTTTAAATGACTGTGGTTACTGCCTTTATAATAGAAGCTTAAGCTAAAAAGCTTACAGCACCTAGTATTCCCAGGCAGTCTCCCATCCAAGTACTAACTAGGCCCAACTCTTCTTCGCTTCCGAGATCAGACGAGATCGGGCTTTCAAGGAGTGGTATGGCCGTAAGCGATCACTGCGGGCTGTAGAAGACTATTTCTAAATACTCTTCTAAGAGTAATACTTGTTTTAGAGCTGCCTGTAAACGGTAGACCACCTGACACCTCAAATAAAAATGATTGGCTTTCCAGTTCGTTTTTTTTTTTAAGTTTCTTCTTCTCTTGTGTTTAAATGACTGTGGTTACTGCCTTTATAATAGAAGCTTAAGCTAAAAAGCTTACAGCACCTAGTATTCCCAGGCAGTCTCCCATCCAAGTACTAACTAGGCCCAACTCTTCTTCGCTTCCGAGATCAGACGAGATCGGGCTTTCAAGGAGTGGTATGGCCGTAAGCGATCACTGCGGGCTGTAGAAGACTATTTCTAAATACTCTTCTAAGAGTAATACTTGTTTTAGAGCTGCCTGTAAACGGTAGACCACCTGACACCTCAAATAAAAATGATTGGCTTTCCAGTTCGTTTTTTTTTGTTGTTGTTTTTTTTTCTTAAGTTTTCTTCTTCTCTTGTGTTTAAATGACTGTGGTTACTGCCTTTATAATAGAAGCTTAAGCTAAAAAGCTTACAGCACCTAGTATTCCCAGGCAGTCTCCCATCCAAGTACTAACTAGGCCCAACTCTTCTTCGCTTCCGAGATCAGACGAGATCGGGCTTTCAAGGAGTGGTATGGCCGTAAGCGATCACTGCTGGCTGTAGAAGACTATTTCTATATACTCTTCTAAGAGTAATACTTGTTTTAGAGCTGCCTGTAAACGGTAGACCACCTGACACCTCAAATAAAAATGATTGGCTTTCCAGTTCGTTTTTTTTTTAAGTTTCTTCTTCTCTTGTGTTTAAATGACTGTGGTTACTGCCTTTATAATAGAAGCTTAAGCTAAAAAGCTTACAGCACCTAGTATTCCCAGGCAGTCTCCCATCCAAGTACTAACTAGGCCCAACTCTTCTTCGCTTCCGAGATCAGACGAGATCGGGCTTTCAAGGAGTGGTATGGCCGTAAGCGATCACTGCTGGCTGTAGAAGACTATTTCTACATACTCTTCTAAGAGTAATACTTGTTTTAGAGCTGCCTGTAAACGGTAGACCACCTGACACCTCAAATAAAAATGATTGGCTTTCCAGATCGTTTTTTTTTTAAGTTTCTTCTTCTCTTGTGTTTAAATGACTGTGGTTACTGCCTTTATAATAGAAGCTTAAGCTAAAAAGCTTACAGCACCTAGTATTCCCAGGCAGTCTCCCATCCAAGTACTAACTAGGCCCAACTCTTCTTCGCTTCCGAGATCAGACGAGATCGGGCTTTCAAGGAGTGGTATGGCCGTAAGCGATCACTGCTGGCTGTAGAAGACTATTTCTATATACTCTTCTAAGAGTAATACTTGTTTTAGAGCTGCCTGTAAACGGTAGACCACCTGACACCTCAAATAAAAATGATTGGCTTTCCAGATCGTTTTTTTTTTAAGTTTCTTCTTCTCTTGTGTTTAAATGACTGTGGTTACTGCCTTTATAATAGAAGCTTAAGCTAAAAAGCTTACAGCACCTAGTATTCCCAGGCAGTCTCCCATCCAAGTACTAACTAGGCCCAACTCTTCTTCGCTTCCGAGATCAGACGAGATCGGGCTTTCAAGGAGTGGTATGGCCGTAAGCGATCACTGCTGGCTGTAGAAGACTATTTCTATATACTCTTCTAAGAGTAATACTTGTTTTAGAGCTGCCTGTAAACGGTAGACCACCTGACACCTCAAATAAAAATGATTGGCTTTCCAGTTCGTTTTTTTTTTTAAGTTTCTTCTTCTCTTGTGTTTAAATGACTGTGGTTACTGCCTTTATAATAGAAGCTTAAGCTAAAAAGCTTACAGCACCTAGTATTCCCAGGCAGTCTCCCATCCAAGTACTAACTAGGCCCAACTCTTCTTCGCTTCCGAGATCAGACGAGATCGGGCTTTCAAGGAGTGGTATGGCCGTAAGCGATCACTGCGGGCTGTAGAAGACTATTTCTAAATACTCTTCTAAGAGTAATACTTGTTTTAGAGCTGCCTGTAAACGGTAGACCACCTGACACCTCAAATAAAAATGATTGGCTTTCCAGTTCGTTTTTTTTTTTAAGTTTCTTCTTCTCTTGTGTTTAAATGACTGTGGTTACTGCCTTTATAATAGAAGCTTAAGCTAAAAAGCTTACAGCACCTAGTATTCCCAGGCAGTCTCCCATCCAAGTACTAACTAGGCCCAACTCTTCTTCGCTTCCGAGATCAGACGAGATCGGGCTTTCAAGGAGTGGTATGGCCGTAAGCGATCACTGCGGGCTGTAGAAGACTATTTCTAAATACTCTTCTAAGAGTAATACTTGTTTTAGAGCTGCCTGTAAACGGTAGACCACCTGACACCTCAAATAAAAATGATTGGCTTTCCAGTTCGTTTTTTTTGTTGTTGTTTTTTTTTTCTTAAGTTTTCTTCTTCTCTTGTGTTTAAATGACTGTGGTTACTGCCTTTATAATAGAAGCTTAAGCTAAAAAGCTTACAGCACCTAGTATTCCCAGGCAGTCTCCCATCCAAGTACTAACTAGGCCCAACTCTTCTTCGCTTCCGAGATCAGACGAGATCGGGCTTTCAAGGAGTGGTATGGCCGTAAGCGATCACTGCTGGCTGTAGAAGACTATTTCTATATACTCTTCTAAGAGTAATACTTGTTTTAGAGCTGCCTGTAAACGGTAGACCACCTGACACCTCAAATAAAAATGATTGGCTTTCCAGTTCGTTTTTTTTTTAAGTTTCTTCTTCTCTTGTGTTTAAATGACTGTGGTTACTGCCTTTATAATAGAAGCTTAAGCTAAAAAGCTTACAGCACCTAGTATTCCCAGGCAGTCTCCCATCCAAGTACTAACTAGGCCCAACTCTTCTTCGCTTCCGAGATCAGACGAGATCGGGCTTTCAAGGAGTGGTATGGCCGTAAGCGATCACTGCTGGCTGTAGAAGACTATTTCTACATACTCTTCTAAGAGTAATACTTGTTTTAGAGCTGCCTGTAAACGGTAGAC
Organism: Hoplias malabaricus; assembly: GCF_029633855.1. Lineage (NCBI taxonomy): Eukaryota > Metazoa > Chordata > Actinopteri > Characiformes > Erythrinidae > Hoplias > Hoplias malabaricus. Next base: position 178,186 of record NW_027100977.1, read on the forward strand.
CACCTGACACCTCAAATAAAAATGATTGGCTTTCCAGATCGTTTTTTTTTTAAGTTTCTTCTTCTCTTGTGTTTAAATGACTGTGGTTACTGCCTTTATAATAGAAGCTTAAGCTAAAAAGCTTACAGCACCTAGTATTCCCAGGCAGTCTCCCATCCAAGTACTAACTAGGCCCAACTCTTCTTCGCTTCCGAGATCAGACGAGATCGGGCTTTCAAGGAGTGGTATGGCCGTAAGCGATCACTGCTGGCTGTAGAAGACTATTTCTATATACTCTTCTAAGAGTAATACTTGTTTTAGAGCTGCCTGTAAACGGTAGACCACCTGACACCTCAAATAAAAATGATTGGCTTTCCAGATCGTTTTTTTTTTAAGTTTCTTCTTCTCTTGTGTTTAAATGACTGTGGTTACTGCCTTTATAATAGAAGCTTAAGCTAAAAAGCTTACAGCACCTAGTATTCCCAGGCAGTCTCCCATCCAAGTACTAACTAGGCCCAACTCTTCTTCGCTTCCGAGATCAGACGAGATCGGGCTTTCAAGGAGTGGTATGGCCGTAAGCGATCACTGCTGGCTGTAGAAGACTATTTCTATATACTCTTCTAAGAGTAATACTTGTTTTAGAGCTGCCTGTAAACGGTAGACCACCTGACACCTCAAATAAAAATGATTGGCTTTCCAGTTCGTTTTTTTTTTTAAGTTTCTTCTTCTCTTGTGTTTAAATGACTGTGGTTACTGCCTTTATAATAGAAGCTTAAGCTAAAAAGCTTACAGCACCTAGTATTCCCAGGCAGTCTCCCATCCAAGTACTAACTAGGCCCAACTCTTCTTCGCTTCCGAGATCAGACGAGATCGGGCTTTCAAGGAGTGGTATGGCCGTAAGCGATCACTGCGGGCTGTAGAAGACTATTTCTAAATACTCTTCTAAGAGTAATACTTGTTTTAGAGCTGCCTGTAAACGGTAGACCACCTGACACCTCAAATAAAAATGATTGGCTTTCCAGTTCGTTTTTTTTTTTAAGTTTCTTCTTCTCTTGTGTTTAAATGACTGTGGTTACTGCCTTTATAATAGAAGCTTAAGCTAAAAAGCTTACAGCACCTAGTATTCCCAGGCAGTCTCCCATCCAAGTACTAACTAGGCCCAACTCTTCTTCGCTTCCGAGATCAGACGAGATCGGGCTTTCAAGGAGTGGTATGGCCGTAAGCGATCACTGCGGGCTGTAGAAGACTATTTCTAAATACTCTTCTAAGAGTAATACTTGTTTTAGAGCTGCCTGTAAACGGTAGACCACCTGACACCTCAAATAAAAATGATTGGCTTTCCAGTTCGTTTTTTTTTTTAAGTTTCTTCTTCTCTTGTGTTTAAATGACTGTGGTTACTGCCTTTATAATAGAAGCTTAAGCTAAAAAGCTTACAGCACCTAGTATTCCCAGGCAGTCTCCCATCCAAGTACTAACTAGGCCCAACTCTTCTTCGCTTCCGAGATCAGACGAGATCGGGCTTTCAAGGAGTGGTATGGCCGTAAGCGATCACTGCGGGCTGTAGAAGACTATTTCTAAATACTCTTCTAAGAGTAATACTTGTTTTAGAGCTGCCTGTAAACGGTAGACCACCTGACACCTCAAATAAAAATGATTGGCTTTCCAGTTCGTTTTTTTTTGTTGTTGTTTTTTTTTTCTTAAGTTTTCTTCTTCTCTTGTGTTTAAATGACTGTGGTTACTGCCTTTATAATAGAAGCTTAAGCTAAAAAGCTTACAGCACCTAGTATTCCCAGGCAGTCTCCCATCCAAGTACTAACTAGGCCCAACTCTTCTTCGCTTCCGAGATCAGACGAGATCGGGCTTTCAAGGAGTGGTATGGCCGTAAGCGATCACTGCTGGCTGTAGAAGACTATTTCTATATACTCTTCTAAGAGTAATACTTGTTTTAGAGCTGCCTGTAAACGGTAGACCACCTGACACCTCAAATAAAAATGATTGGCTTTCCAGTTCGTTTTTTTTTTGTTGTTGTTTTTTTTTTCTCTAGTGTTTCCTTCTTCTCTTGTGTTTAAATGACTGTGGTAACTGCCTTTATAATAGAAGCTTAAGCTAAAAAGCTTACAGCACCTAGTATTCCCAGGCAGTCTCCCATCCAAGTACTAACTAGGCCCAACTCTTCTTCGCTTCCGAGATCAGACGAGATCGGGCTTTCAAGGAGTGGTATGGCCGTAAGCGATCACTGCTGGCTGTAGAAGACTATTTCTATATACTCTTCTAAGAGTAATACTTGTTTTAGAGCTGCCTGTAAACGGTAGACCACCTGACACCTCAAATAAAAATGATTGGCTTTCCAGTTCGTTTTTTTTTTAAGTTTCTTCTTCTCTTGTGTTTAAATGACTGTGGTTACTGCCTTTATAATAGAAGCTTAAGCTAAAAAGCTTACAGCACCTAGTATTCCCAGGCAGTCTCCCATCCAAGTACTAACTAGGCCCAACTCTTCTTCGCTTCCGAGATCAGACGAGATCGGGCTTTCAAGGAGTGGTATGGCCGTAAGCGATCACTGCGGGCTGTAGAAGACTATTTCTAAATACTCTTCTAAGAGTAATACTTGTTTTAGAGCTGCCTGTAAACGGTAGACCACCTGACACCTCAAATGAAAATGATTGGCTTTCCAGTTCGTTTTTTTTTCTTAAGTTTTCTTCTTCTCTTGTGTTTAAATGACTGTGGTTACTGCCTTTATAATAGAAGCTTAAGCTAAAAAGCTTACAGCACCTAGTATTCCCAGGCAGTCTCCCATCCAAGTACTAACTAGGCCCAACTCTTCTTCGCTTCCGAGATCAGACGAGATCGGGCTTTCAAGGAGTGGTATGGCCGTAAGCGATCACTGCTGGCTGTAGAAGACTATTTCTATATACTCTTCTAAGAGTAATACTTGTTTTAGAGCTGCCTGTAAACGGTAGACCACCTGACACCTCAAATAAAAATGATTGGCTTTCCAGATCGTTTTTTTTTTAAGTTTCTTCTTCTCTTGTGTTTAAATGACTGTGGTTACTGCCTTTATAATAGAAGCTTAAGCTAAAAAGCTTACAGCACCTAGTATTCCCAGGCAGTCTCCCATCCAAGTACTAACTAGGCCCAACTCTTCTTCGCTTCCGAGATCAGACGAGATCGGGCTTTCAAGGAGTGGTATGGCCGTAAGCGATCACTGCTGGCTGTAGAAGACTATTTCTATATACTCTTCTAAGAGTAATACTTGTTTTAGAGCTGCCTGTAAACGGTAGACCACCTGACACCTCAAATAAAAATGATTGGCTTTCCAGATCGTTTTTTTTTTAAGTTTCTTCTTCTCTTGTGTTTAAATGACTGTGGTTACTGCCTTTATAATAGAAGCTTAAGCTAAAAAGCTTACAGCACCTAGTATTCCCAGGCAGTCTCCCATCCAAGTACTAACTAGGCCCAACTCTTCTTCGCTTCCGAGATCAGACGAGATCGGGCTTTCAAGGAGTGGTATGGCCGTAAGCGATCACTGCTGGCTGTAGAAGACTATTTCTATATACTCTTCTAAGAGTAATACTTGTTTTAGAGCTGCCTGTAAACGGTAGACCACCTGACACCTCAAATAAAAATGATTGGCTTTCCAGTTCGTTTTTTTTTTTAAGTTTCTTCTTCTCTTGTGTTTAAATGACTGTGGTTACTGCCTTTATAATAGAAGCTTAAGCTAAAAAGCTTACAGCACCTAGTATTCCCAGGCAGTCTCCCATCCAAGTACTAACTAGGCCCAACTCTTCTTCGCTTCCGAGATCAGACGAGATCGGGCTTTCAAGGAGTGGTATGGCCGTAAGCGATCACTGCGGCCTGTAGAAGACTATTTCTAAATACTCTTCTAAGAGTAATACTTGTTTTAGAGCTGCCTGTAAACGGTAGACCACCTGACACCTCAAATAAAAATGATTGGCTTTCCAGTTCGTTTTTTTTTTTAAGTTTCTTCTTCTCTTGTGTTTAAATGACTGTGGTTACTGCCTTTATAATAGAAGCTTAAGCTAAAAAGCTTACAGCACCTAGTATTCCCAGGCAGTCTCCCATCCAAGTACTAACTAGGCCCAACTCTTCTTCGCTTCCGAGATCAGACGAGATCGGGCTTTCAAGGAGTGGTATGGCCGTAAGCGATCACTGCGGGCTGTAGAAGACTATTTCTAAATACTCTTCTAAGAGTAATACTTGTTTTAGAGCTGCCTGTAAACGGTAGACCACCTGACACCTCAAATAAAAATGATTGGCTTTCCAGTTCGTTTTTTTTTTTAAGTTTCTTCTTCTCTTGTGTTTAAATGACTGTGGTTACTGCCTTTATAATAGAAGCTTAAGCTAAAAAGCTTACAGCACCTAGTATTCCCAGGCAGTCTCCCATCCAAGTACTAACTAGGCCCAACTCTTCTTCGCTTCCGAGATCAGACGAGATCGGGCTTTCAAGGAGTGGTATGGCCGTAAGCGATTACTGCGGGCTGTAGAAGACTATTTCTAAATACTCTTCTAAGAGTAATACTTGTTTTAGAGCTGCCTGTAAACGGTAGACCACCTGACACCTCAAATAAAAATGATTGGCTTTCCAGTTCGTTTTTTTTTTTAAGTTTCTTCTTCTCTTGTGTTTAAATGACTGTGGTTACTGCCTTTATAATAGAAGCTTAAGCTAAAAAGCTTACAGCACCTAGTATTCCCAGGCAGTCTCCCATCCAAGTACTAACTAGGCCCAACTCTTCTTCGCTTCCGAGATCAGACGAGATCGGGCTTTCAAGGAGTGGTATGGCCGTAAGCGATCACTGCGGGCTGTAGAAGACTATTTCTAAATACTCTTCTAAGAGTAATACTTGTTTTAGAGCTGCCTGTAAACGGTAGACCACCTGACACCTCAAATAAAAATGATTGGCTTTCCAGTTCGTTTTTTTTTGTTGTTGTTTTTTTTTTCTTAAGTTTTCTTCTTCTCTTGTGTTTAAATGACTGTGGTTACTGCCTTTATAATAGAAGCTTAAGCTAAAAAGCTTACAGCACCTAGTATTCCCAGGCAGTCTCCCATCCAAGTACTAACTAGGCCCAACTCTTCTTCGCTTCCGAGATCAGACGAGATCGGGCTTTCAAGGAGTGGTATGGCCGTAAGCGATCACTGCTGGCTGTAGAAGACTATTTCTATATACTCTTCTAAGAGTAATACTTGTTTTAGAGCTGCCTGTAAACGGTAGACCACCTGACACCTCAAATAAAAATGATTGGCTTTCCAGTTCGTTTTTTTTTTAAGTTTCTTCTTCTCTTGTGTTTAAATGACTGTGGTTACTGCCTTTATAATAGAAGCTTAAGCTAAAAAGCTTACAGCACCTAGTATTCCCAGGCAGTCTCCGATCCAAGTACTAACTAGGCCAAACTCTTCTTCGCTTCCGAGATCAGACGAGATCGGGCTTTCAAGGAGTGGTATGGCCGTAAGCGATCACTGCGGGCTGTAGAAGACTATTTCTAAATACTCTTCTAAGAGTAATACTTGTTTTAGAGCTGCCTGTAAACGGTAGACCACCTGACACCTCAAATAAAAATGATTGGCTTTCCAGTTCGTTTTTTTTTTTAAGTTTCTTCTTCTCTTGTGTTTAAATGACTGTGGTTACTGCCTTTATAATAGAAGCTTAAGCTAAAAAGCTTACAGCACCTAGTATTCCCAGGCAGTCTCCCATCCAAGTACTAACTAGGCCCAACTCTTCTTCGCTTCCGAGATCAGACGAGATCGGGCTTTCAAGGAGTGGTATGGCCGTAAGCGATCACTGCGGGCTGTAGAAGACTATTTCTAAATACTCTTCTAAGAGTAATACTTGTTTTAGAGCTGCCTGTAAACGGTAGACCACCTGACACCTCAAATAAAAATGATTGGCTTTCCAGTTCGTTTTTTTTTTTAAGTTTCTTCTTCTCTTGTGTTTAAATGACTGTGGTTACTGCCTTTATAATAGAAGCTTAAGCTAAAAAGCTTACAGCACCTAGTATTCCCAGGCAGTCTCCCATCCAAGTACTAACTAGGCCCAACTCTTCTTCGCTTCCGAGATCAGACGAGATCGGGCTTTCAAGGAGTGGTATGGCCGTAAGCGATCACTGCGGGCTGTAGAAGACTATTTCTAAATACTCTTCTAAGAGTAATACTTGTTTTAGAGCTGCCTGTAAACGGTAGACCACCTGACACCTCAAATAAAAATGATTGGCTTTCCAGTTCGTTTTTTTTTGTTGTTGTTTTTTTTTTCTTAAGTTTTCTTCTTCTCTTGTGTTTAAATGACTGTGGTTACTGCCTTTATAATAGAAGCTTAAGCTAAAAAGCTTACAGCACCTAGTATTCCCAGGCAGTCTCCCATCCAAGTACTAACTAGGCCCAACTCTTCTTCGCTTCCGAGATCAGACGAGATCGGGCTTTCAAGGAGTGGTATGGCCGTAAGCGATCACTGCTGGCTGTAGAAGACTATTTCTATATACTCTTCTAAGAGTAATACTTGTTTTAGAGCTGCCTGTAAACGGTAGACCACCTGACACCTCAAATAAAAATGGTTGGCTTTCCAGTTCGTTTTTTTTTGTTGTTGTTTTTTTTTTCTCTAGTGTTTCCTTCTTCTCTTGTGTTTAAATGACTGTGGTAACTGCCTTTATAATAGAAGCTTAAGCTAAAAAGCTTACAGCACCTAGTATTCCCAGGCAGTCTCCCATCCAAGTACTAACTAGGCCCAACTCTTCTTCGCTTCCGAGATCAGACGAGATCGGGCTTTCAAGGAGTGGTATGGCCGTAAGCGATCACTGCTGGCTGTAGAAGACTATTTCTATATACTCTTCTAAGAGTAATACTTGTTTTAGAGCTGCCTGTAAACGGTAGACCACCTGACACCTCAAATAAAAATGATTGGCTTTCCAGTTCGTTTTTTTTTTAAGTTTCTTCTTCTCTTGTGTTTAAATGACTGTGGTTACTGCCTTTATAATAGAAGCTTAAGCTAAAAAGCTTACAGCACCTAGTATTCCCAGGCAGTCTCCCATCCAAGTACTAACTAGGCCCAACTCTTCTTCGCTTCCGAGATCAGACGAGATCGGGCTTTCAAGGAGTGGTATGGCCGTAAGCGATCACTGCGGGCTGTAGAAGACTATTTCTAAATACTCTTCTAAGAGTAATACTTGTTTTAGAGCTGCCTGTAAACGGTAGACCACCTGACACCTCAAATGAAAATGATTGGCTTTCCAGTTCGTTTTTTTTTCTTAAGTTTTCTTCTTCTCTTGTGTTTAAATGACTGTGGTTACTGCCTTTATAATAGAAGCTTAAGCTAAAAAGCTTACAGCACCTAGTATTCCCAGGCAGTCTCCCATCCAAGTACTAACTAGGCCCAACTCTTCTTCGCTTCCGAGATCAGACGAGATCGGGCTTTCAAGGAGTGGTATGGCCGTAAGCGATCATTGCGGGCTGTAGAAGACTATTTCTAAATACTCTTCTAAGAGTAATACTTGTTTTAGAGCTGCCTGTAAACGGTAGACCACCTGACACCTCAAATAAAAATGATTGGCTTTCCAGTTCGTTTTTTTTTGTTGTTGTTTTTTTTTTCTTAAGTTTTCTTCTTCTCTTGTGTTTAAATGACTGTGGTTACTGCCTTTATAATAGAAGCTTAAGCTAAAAAGCTTACAGCACCTAGTATTCCCAGGCAGTCTCCCATCCAAGTACTAACTAGGCCCAACTCTTCTTCGCTTCCGAGATCAGACGAGATCGGGCTTTCAAGGAGTGGTATGGCCGTAAGCGATCACTGCTGGCTGTAGAAGACTATTTCTATATACTCTTCTAAGAGTAATACTTGTTTTAGAGCTGCCTGTAAACGGTAGACCACCTGACACCTCAAATAAAAATGATTGGCTTTCCAGTTCGTTTTTTTTTTAAGTTTCTTCTTCTCTTGTGTTTAAATGACTGTGGTTACTGCCTTTATAATAGAAGCTTAAGCTAAAAAGCTTACAGCACCTAGTATTCCCAGGCAGTCTCCCATCCAAGTACTAACTAGGCCCAACTCTTCTTCGCTTCCGAGATCAGACGAGATCGGGCTTTCAAGGAGTGGTATGGCCGTAAGCGATCACTGCGGGCTGTAGAAGACTATTTCTAAATACTCTTCTAAGAGTAATACTTGTTTTAGAGCTGCCTGTAAACGGTAGACCACCTGACACCTCAAATGAAAATGATTGGCTTTCCAGTTCGTTTTTTTTTCTTAAGTTTTCTTCTTCTCTTGTGTTTAAATGACTGTGGTTACTGCCTTTATAATAGAAGCTTAAGCTAAAAAGCTTACAGCACCTAGTATTCCCAGGCAGTCTCCCATCCAAGTACTAACTAGGCCCAACTCTTCTTCGCTTCCGAGATCAGACGAGATCGGGCTTTCAAGGAGTGGTATGGCCGTAAGCGATCACTGCGGGCTGTAGAAGACTATTTCTAAATACTCTTCTAAGAGTAATACTTGTTTTAGAGCTGCCTGTAAACGGTAGACCACCTGACACCTCAAATAAAAATGATTGGCTTTCCAGTTCGTTTTTTTTTTTAAGTTTCTTCTTCTCTTGTGTTTAAATGACTGTGGTTACTGCCTTTATAATAGAAGCTTAAGCTAAAAAGCTTACAGCACCTAGTATTCCCAGGCAGTCTCCCATCCAAGTACTAACTAGGCCCAACTCTTCTTCGCTTCCGAGATCAGACGAGATCGGGCTTTCAAGGAGTGGTATGGCCGTAAGCGATCACTGCGGGCTGTAGAAGACTATTTCTAAATACTCTTCTAAGAGTAATACTTGTTTTAGAGCTGCCTGTAAACGGTAGACCACCTGACACCTCAAATAAAAATGATTGGCTTTCCAGTTCGTTTTTTTTTTTAAGTTTCTTCTTCTCTTGTGTTTAAATGACTGTGGTTACTGCCTTTATAATAGAAGCTTAAGCTAAAAAGCTTACAGCACCTAGTATTCCCAGGCAGTCTCCCATCCAAGTACTAACTAGGCCCAACTCTTCTTCGCTTCCGAGATCAGACGAGATCGGGCTTTCAAGGAGTGGTATGGCCGTAAGCGATCACTGCGGGCTGTAGAAGACTATTTCTAAATACTCTTCTAAGAGTAATACTTGTTTTAGAGCTGCCTGTAAACGGTAGACCACCTGACACCTCAAATAAAAATGATTGGCTTTCCAGTTCGTTTTTTTTTGTTGTTGTTTTTTTTTTCTTAAGTTTTCTTCTTCTCTTGTGTTTAAATGACTGTGGTTACTGCCTTTATAATAGAAGCTTAAGCTAAAAAGCTTACAGCACCTAGTATTCCCAGGCAGTCTCCCATCCAAGTACTAACTAGGCCCAACTCTTCTTCGCTTCCGAGATCAGACGAGATCGGGCTTTCAAGGAGTGGTATGGCCGTAAGCGATCACTGCTGGCTGTAGAAGACTATTTCTATATACTCTTCTAAGAGTAATACTTGTTTTAGAGCTGCCTGTAAACGGTAGACCACCTGACACCTCAAATAAAAATGGTTGGCTTTCCAGTTCGTTTTTTTTTGTTGTTGTTTTTTTTTTCTCTAGTGTTTCCTTCTTCTCTTGTGTTTAAATGACTGTGGTAACTGCCTTTATAATAGAAGCTTAAGCTAAAAAGCTTACAGCACCTAGTATTCCCAGGCAGTCTCCCATCCAAGTACTAACTAGGCCCAACTCTTCTTCGCTTCCGAGATCAGACGAGATCGGGCTTTCAAGGAGTGGTATGGCCGTAAGCGATCACTGCTGGCTGTAGAAGACTATTTCTATATACTCTTCTAAGAGTAATACTTGTTTTAGAGCTGCCTGTAAACGGTAGACCACCTGACACCTCAAATAAAAATGATTGGCTTTCCAGTTCGTTTTTTTTTTAAGTTTCTTCTTCTCTTGTGTTTAAATGACTGTGGTTACTGCCTTTATAATAGAAGCTTAAGCTAAAAAGCTTACAGCACCTAGTATTCCCAGGCAGTCTCCCATCCAAGTACTAACTAGGCCCAACTCTTCTTCGCTTCCGAGATCAGACGAGATCGGGCTTTCAAGGAGTGGTATGGCCGTAAGCGATCACTGCGGGCTGTAGAAGACTATTTCTAAATACTCTTCTAAGAGTAATACTTGTTTTAGAGCTGCCTGTAAACGGTAGACCACCTGACACCTCAAATGAAAATGATTGGCTTTCCAGTTCGTTTTTTTTTCTTAAGTTTTCTTCTTCTCTTGTGTTTAAATGACTGTGGTTACTGCCTTTATAATAGAAGCTTAAGCTAAAAAGCTTACAGCACCTAGTATTCCCAGGCAGTCTCCCATCCAAGTACTAACTAGGCCCAACTCTTCTTCGCTTCCGAGATCAGACGAGATCGGGCTTTCAAGGAGTGGTATGGCCGTAAGCGATCATTGCGGGCTGTAGAAGACTATTTCTAAATACTCTTCTAAGAGTAATACTTGTTTTAGAGCTGCCTGTAAACGGTAGACCACCTGACACCTCAAATAAAAATGATTGGCTTTCCAGTTCGTTTTTTTTTGTTGTTGTTTTTTTTTTCTTAAGTTTTCTTCTTCTCTTGTGTTTAAATGACTGTGGTTACTGCCTTTATAATAGAAGCTTAAGCTAAAAAGCTTACAGCACCTAGTATTCCCAGGCAGTCTCCCATCCAAGTACTAACTAGGCCCAACTCTTCTTCGCTTCCGAGATCAGACGAGATCGGGCTTTCAAGGAGTGGTATGGCCGTAAGCGATCACTGCTGGCTGTAGAAGACTATTTCTATATACTCTTCTAAGAGTAATACTTGTTTTAGAGCTGCCTGTAAACGGTAGACCACCTGACACCTCAAATAAAAATGATTGGCTTTCCAGTTCGTTTTTTTTTTAAGTTTCTTCTTCTCTTGTGTTTAAATGACTGTGGTTACTGCCTTTATAATAGAAGCTTAAGCTAAAAAGCTTACAGCACCTAGTATTCCCAGGCAGTCTCCCATCCAAGTACTAACTAGGCCCAACTCTTCTTCGCTTCCGAGATCAGACGAGATCGGGCTTTCAAGGAGTGGTATGGCCGTAAGCGATCACTGCGGGCTGTAGAAGACTATTTCTAAATACTCTTCTAAGAGTAATACTTGTTTTAGAGCTGCCTGTAAACGGTAGACCACCTGACACCTCAAATGAAAATGATTGGCTTTCCAGTTCGTTTTTTTTTCTTAAGTTTTCTTCTTCTCTTGTGTTTAAATGACTGTGGTTACTGCCTTTATAATAGAAGCTTAAGCTAAAAAGCTTACAGCACCTAGTATTCCCAGGCAGTCTCCCATCCAAGTACTAACTAGGCCCAACTCTTCTTCGCTTCCGAGATCAGACGAGATCGGGCTTTCAAGGAGTGGTATGGCCGTAAGCGATCATTGCGGGCTGTAGAAGACTATTTCTAAATACTCTTCTAAGAGTAATACTTGTTTTAGAGCTGCCTGTAAACGGTAGACCACCTGACACCTCAAATAAAAATGATTGGCTTTCCAGTTCGTTTTTTTTTGTTGTTGTTTTTTTTTTCTTAAGTTTTCTTCTTCTCTTGTGTTTAAATGACTGTGGTTACTGCCTTTATAATAGAAGCTTAAGCTAAAAAGCTTACAGCACCTAGTATTCCCAGGCAGTCTCCCATCCAAGTACTAACTAGGCCCAACTCTTCTTCGCTTCCGAGATCAGACGAGATCGGGCTTTCAAGGAGTGGTATGGCCGTAAGCGATCACTGCTGGCTGTAGAAGACTATTTCTATATACTCTTCTAAGAGTAATACTTGTTTTAGAGCTGCCTGTAAACGGTAGACCACCTGACACCTCAAATAAAAATGATTGGCTTTCCAGTTCGTTTTTTTTTGTTGTTGTTTTTTTTTTCTTAAGTTTTCTTCTTCTCTTGTGTTTAAATGACTGTGGTTACTGCCTTTATAATAGAAGCTTAAGCTAAAAAGCTTACAGCACCTAGTATTCCCAGGCAGTCTCCCATCCAAGTACTAACTAGGCCCAACTCTTCTTCGCTTCCGAGATCAGACGAGATCGGGCTTTCAAGGAGTGGTATGGCCGTAAGCGATCACTGCTGGCTGTAGAAGACTATTTCTATATACTCTTCTAAGAGTAATACTTGTTTTAGAGCTGCCTGTAAACGGTAGACCACCTGACACCTCAAATAAAAATGATTGGCTTTCCAGTTCGTTTTTTTTTGTTGTTGTTTTTTTTTTTTCTTAAGTTTTCTTCTTCTCTTGTGTTTAAATGACTGTGGTTACTGCCTTTATAATAGAAGCTTAAGCTAAAAAGCTTACAGCACCTAGTATTCCCAGGCAGTCTCCCATCCAAGTACTAACTAGGCCCAACTCTTCTTCGCTTCCGAGATCAGACGAGATCGGGCTTTCAAGGAGTGGTATGGCCGTAAGCGATCACTGCTGGCTGTAGAAGACTATTTCTATATACTCTTCTAAGAGTAATACTTGTTTTAGAGCTGCCTGTAAACGGTAGACCACCTGACACCTCAAATAAAAATGATTGGCTTTCCAGTTCGTTTTTTTTTTAAGTTTCTTCTTCTCTTGTGTTTAAATGACTGTGGTTACTGCCTTTATAATAGAAGCTTAAGCTAAAAAGCTTACAGCACCTAGTATTCCCAGGCAGTCTCCCATCCAAGTACTAACTAGGCCCAACTCTTCTTCGCTTCCGAGATCAGACGAGATCGGGCTTTCAAGGAGTGGTATGGCCGTAAGCGATCACTGCGGGCTGTAGAAGACTATTTCTAAATACTCTTCTAAGAGTAATACTTGTTTTAGAGCTGCCTGTAAACGGTAGACCACCTGACACCTCAAATAAAAATGATTGGCTTTCCAGTTCGTTTTTTTTTTGTTGTTGTTTTTTTTTTCTTAAGTTTTCTTCTTCTCTTGTGTTTAAATGACTGTGGTTACTGCCTTTATAATAGAAGCTTAAGCTAAAAAGCTTACAGCACCTAGTATTCCCAGGCAGTCTCCCATCCAAGTACTAACTAGGCCCAACTCTTCTTCGCTTCCGAGATCAGACGAGATCGGGCTTTCAAGGAGTGGTATGGCCGTAAGCGATCACTGCTGGCTGTAGAAGACTATTTCTATATACTCTTCTAAGAGTAATACTTGTTTTAGAGCTGCCTGTAAACGGTAGACCACCTGACACCTCAAATAAAAATGATTGGCTTTCCAGTTCGTTTTTTTTTGTTGTTGTTTTTTTTTTCTCTAGTGTTTCCTTCTTCTCTTGTGTTTAAATGACTGTGGTAACTGCCTTTATAATAGAAGCTTAAGCTAAAAAGCTTACAGCACCTAGTATTCCCAGGCAGTCTCCCATCCAAGTACTAACTAGGCCCAACTCTTCTTCGCTTCCGAGATCAGACGAGATCGGGCTTTCAAGGAGTGGTATGGCCGTAAGCGATCACTGCTGGCTGTAGAAGACTATTTCTATATACTCTTCTAAGAGTAATACTTGTTTTAGAGCTGCCTGTAAATGGTAGACCACCTGACACCTCAAATAAAAATGATTGGCTTTCCAGTTCGTTTTTTTTTTAAGTTTCTTCTTCTCTTGTGTTTAAATGACTGTGGTTACTGCCTTTATAATAGAAGCTTAAGCTAAAAAGCTTACAGCACCTAGTATTCCCAGGCAGTCTCCCATCCAAGTACTAACTAGGCCCAACTCTTCTTCGCTTCCGAGATCAGACGAGATCGGGCTTTCAAGGAGTGGTATGGCCGTAAGCGATCACTGCGGGCTGTAGAAGACTATTTCTAAATACTCTTCTAAGAGTAATACTTGTTTTAGAGCTGCCTGTAAACGGTAGACCACCTGACACCTCAAATGAAAATGATTGGCTTTCCAGTTCGTTTTTTTTTCTTAAGTTTTCTTCTTCTCTTGTGTTTAAATGACTGTGGTTACTGCCTTTATAATAGAAGCTTAAGCTAAAAAGCTTACAGCACCTAGTATTCCCAGGCAGTCTCCCATCCAAGTACTAACTAGGCCCAACTCTTCTTCGCTTCCGAGATCAGACGAGATCGGGCTTTCAAGGAGTGGTATGGCCGTAAGCGATCACTGCGGGCTGTAGAAGACTATTTCTAAATACTCTTCTAAGAGTAATACTTGTTTTAGAGCTGCCTGTAAACGGTAGACCACCTGACACCTCAAATAAAAATGATTGGCTTTCCAGTTCGTTTTTTTTTGTTGTTGTTTTTTTTTTCTCTAGTGTTTCCTTCTTCTCTTGTGTTTAAATGACTGTGGTAACTGCCTTTATAATAGAAGCTTAAGCTAAAAAGCTTACAGCACCTAGTATTCCCAGGCAGTCTCCCATCCAAGTACTAACTAGGCCCAACTCTTCTTCGCTTCCGAGATCAGACGAGATCGGGCTTTCAAGGAGTGGTATGGCCGTAAGCGATCACTGCTGGCTGTAGAAGACTATTTCTATATACTCTTCTAAGAGTAATACTTGTTTTAGAGCTGCCTGTAAATGGTAGACCACCTGACACCTCAAATAAAAATGATTGGCTTTCCAGTTCGTTTTTTTTTTAAGTTTCTTCTTCTCTTGTGTTTAAATGACTGTGGTTACTGCCTTTATAATAGAAGCTTAAGCTAAAAAGCTTACAGCACCTAGTATTCCCAGGCAGTCTCCCATCCAAGTACTAACTAGGCCCAACTCTTCTTCGCTTCCGAGATCAGACGAGATCGGGCTTTCAAGGAGTGGTATGGCCGTAAGCGATCACTGCGGGCTGTAGAAGACTATTTCTAAATACTCTTCTAAGAGTAATACTTGTTTTAGAGCTGCCTGTAAACGGTAGACCACCTGACACCTCAAATGAAAATGATTGGCTTTCCAGTTCGTTTTTTTTTCTTAAGTTTTCTTCTTCTCTTGTGTTTAAATGACTGTGGTTACTGCCTTTATAATAGAAGCTTAAGCTAAAAAGCTTACAGCACCTAGTATTCCCAGGCAGTCTCCCATCCAAGTACTAACTAGGCCCAACTCTTCTTCGCTTCCGAGATCAGACGAGATCGGGCTTTCAAGGAGTGGTATGGCCGTAAGCGATCACTGCGGGCTGTAGAAGACTATTTCTAAATACTCTTCTAAGAGTAATACTTGTTTTAGAGCTGCCTGTAAACGGTAGACCACCTGACACCTCAAATAAAAATGATTGGCTTTCCAGTTCGTTTTTTTTTTAAGTTTCTTCTTCTCTTGTGTTTAAATGACTGTGGTTACTGCCTTTATAATAGAAGCTTAAGCTAAAAAGCTTACAGCACCTAGTATTCCCAGGCAGTCTCCCATCCAAGTACTAACTAGGCCCAACTCTTCTTCGCTTCCGAGATCAGACGAGATCGGGCTTTCAAGGAGTGGTATGGCCGTAAGCGATCACTGCGGGCTGTAGAAGACTATTTCTAAATACTCTTCTAAGAGTAATACTTGTTTTAGAGCTGCCTGTAAACGGTAGACCACCTGACACCTCAAATGAAAATGATTGGCTTTCCAGTTCGTTTTTTTTTCTTAAGTTTTCTTCTTCTCTTGTGTTTAAATGACTGTGGTTACTGCCTTTATAATAGAAGCTTAAGCTAAAAAGCTTACAGCACCTAGTATTCCCAGGCAGTCTCCCATCCAAGTACTAACTAGGCCCAACTCTTCTTCGCTTCCGAGATCAGACGAGATCGGGCTTTCAAGGAGTGGTATGGCCGTAAGCGATCACTGCGGGCTGTAGAAGACTATTTCTAAATACTCTTCTAAGAGTAATACTTGTTTTAGAGCTGCCTGTAAACGGTAGACCACCTGACACCTCAAATAAAAATGATTGGCTTTCCAGTTCGTTTTTTTTTGTTGTTGTTTTTTTTTTCTCTAGTGTTTCCTTCTTCTCTTGTGTTTAAATGACTGTGGTAACTGCCTTTATAATAGAAGCTTAAGCTAAAAAGCTTACAGCACCTAGTATTCCCAGGCAGTCTCCCATCCAAGTACTAACTAGGCCCAACTCTTCTTCGCTTCCGAGATCAGACGAGATCGGGCTTTCAAGGAGTGGTATGGCCGTAAGCGATCACTGCTGGCTGTAGAAGACTATTTCTATATACTCTTCTAAGAGTAATACTTGTTTTAGAGCTGCCTGTAAATGGTAGACCACCTGACACCTCAAATAAAAATGATTGGCTTTCCAGTTCGTTTTTTTTTTAAGTTTCTTCTTCTCTTGTGTTTAAATGACTGTGGTTACTGCCTTTATAATAGAAGCTTAAGCTAAAAAGCTTACAGCACCTAGTATTCCCAGGCAGTCTCCCATCCAAGTACTAACTAGGCCCAACTCTTCTTCGCTTCCGAGATCAGACGAGATCGGGCTTTCAAGGAGTGGTATGGCCGTAAGCGATCACTGCGGGCTGTAGAAGACTATTTCTAAATACTCTTCTAAGAGTAATACTTGTTTTAGAGCTGCCTGTAAACGGTAGACCACCTGACACCTCAAATGAAAATGATTGGCTTTCCAGTTCGTTTTTTTTTCTTAAGTTTTCTTCTTCTCTTGTGTTTAAATGACTGTGGTTACTGCCTTTATAATAGAAGCTTAAGCTAAAAAGCTTACAGCACCTAGTATTCCCAGGCAGTCTCCCATCCAAGTACTAACTAGGCCCAACTCTTCTTCGCTTCCGAGATCAGACGAGATCGGGCTTTCAAGGAGTGGTATGGCCGTAAGCGATCACTGCGGGCTGTAGAAGACTATTTCTAAATACTCTTCTAAGAGTAATACTTGTTTTAGAGCTGCCTGTAAACGGTAGACCACCTGACACCTCAAATAAAAATGATTGGCTTTCCAGTTCGTTTTTTTTTGTTGTTGTTTTTTTTTCTTAAGTTTTCTTCTTCTCTTGTGTTTAAATGACTGTGGTTACTGCCTTTATAATAGAAGCTTAAGCTAAAAAGCTTACAGCACCTAGTATTCCCAGGCAGTCTCCCATCCAAGTACTAACTAGGCCCAACTCTTCTTCGCTTCCGAGATCAGACGAGATCGGGCTTTCAAGGAGTGGTATGGCCGTAAGCGATCACTGCTGGCTGTAGAAGACTATTTCTATATACTCTTCTAAGAGTAATACTTGTTTTAGAGCTGCCTGTAAACGGTAGACCACCTGACACCTCAAATAAAAATGATTGGCTTTCCAGTTCGTTTTTTTTTGTTGTTGTTTTTTTTTTCTTAAGTTTTCTTCTTCTCTTGTGTTTAAATGACTGTGGTTACTGCCTTTATAATAGAAGCTTAAGCTAAAAAGCTTACAGCACCTAGTATTCCCAGGCAGTCTCCCATCCAAGTACTAACTAGGCCCAACTCTTCTTCGCTTCCGAGATCAGACGAGATCGGGCTTTCAAGGAGTGGTATGGCCGTAAGCGATCACTGCTGGCTGTAGAAGACTATTTCTATATACTCTTCTAAGAGTAATACTTGTTTTAGAGCTGCCTGTAAACGGTAGACCACCTGACACCTCAAATAAAAATGATTGGCTTTCCAGTTCGTTTTTTTTTGTTGTTGTTTTTTTTTTTCTTAAGTTTTCTTCTTCTCTTGTGTTTAAATGACTGTGGTTACTGCCTTTATAATAGAAGCTTAAGCTAAAAAGCTTACAGCACCTAGTATTCCCAGGCAGTCTCCCATCCAAGTACTAACTAGGCCCAACTCTTCTTCGCTTCCGAGATCAGACGAGATCGGGCTTTCAAGGAGTGGTATGGCCGTAAGCGATCACTGCTGGCTGTAGAAGACTATTTCTATATACTCTTCTAAGAGTAATACTTGTTTTAGAGCTGCCTGTAAACGGTAGACCACCTGACACCTCAAATAAAAATGATTGGCTTTCCAATTCGTTTTTTTTTTAAGTTTCTTCTTCTCTTGTGTTTAAATGACTGTGGTTACTGCCTTTATAATAGAAGCTTAAGCTAAAAAGCTTACAGCACCTAGTATTCCCAGGCAGTCTCCCATCCAAGTACTAACTAGGCCCAACTCTTCTTCGCTTCCGAGATCAGACGAGATCGGGCTTTCAAGGAGTGGTATGGCCGTAAGCGATCACTGCGGGCTGTAGAAGACTATTTCTAAATACTCTTCTAAGAGTAATACTTGTTTTAGAGCTGCCTGTAAACGGTAGACCACCTGACACCTCAAATAAAAATGATTGGCTTTCCAGTTCGTTTTTTTTTGTTGTTGTTTTTTTTTTCTTAAGTTTTCTTCTTCTCTTGTGTTTAAATGACTGTGGTTACTGCCTTTATAATAGAAGCTTAAGCTAAAAAGCTTACAGCACCTAGTATTCCCAGGCAGTCTCCCATCCAAGTACTAACTAGGCCCAACTCTTCTTCGCTTCCGAGATCAGACGAGATCGGGCTTTCAAGGAGTGGTATGGCCGTAAGCGATCACTGCTGGCTGTAGAAGACTATTTCTATATACTCTTCTAAGAGTAATACTTGTTTTAGAGCTGCCTGTAAACGGTAGACCACCTGACACCTCAAATAAAAATGATTGGCTTTCCAGTTCGTTTTTTTTTTAAGTTTCTTCTTCTCTTGTGTTTAAATGACTGTGGTTACTGCCTTTATAATAGAAGCTTAAGCTAAAAAGCTTACAGCACCTAGTATTCCCAGGCAGTCTCCCATCCAAGTACTAACTAGGCCCAACTCTTCTTCGCTTCCGAGATCAGACGAGATCGGGCTTTCAAGGAGTGGTATGGCCGTAAGCGATCACTGCGGGCTGTAGAAGACTATTTCTATATACTCTTCTAAGAGTAATACTTGTTTTAGAGCTGCCTGTAAACGGTAGACCACCTGACACCTCAAATGAAAATGATTGGCTTTCCAGTTCGTTTTTTTTTCTTAAGTTTTCTTCTTCTCTTGTGTTTAAATGACTGTGGTTACTGCCTTTATAATAGAAGCTTAAGCTAAAAAGCTTACAGCACCTAGTATTCCCAGGCAGTCTCCCATCCAAGTACTAACTAGGCCCAACTCTTCTTCGCTTCCGAGATCAGACGAGATCGGGCTTTGAAGGAGTGGTATGGCCGTAAGCGATCACTGCTGGCTGTAGAAGACTATTTCTATATACTCTTCTAAGAGTAATACTTGTTTTAGAGCTGCCTGTAAACGGTAGACCACCTGACACCTCAAATAAAAATGATTGGCTTTCCAGTTCGTTTTTTTTTGTTGTTGTTTTTTTTTTCTCTAGTGTTTCCTTCTTCTCTTGTGTTTAAATGACTGTGGTAACTGCCTTTATAATAGAAGCTTAAGCTAAAAAGCTTACAGCACCTAGTATTCCCAGGCAGTCTCCCATCCAAGTACTAACTAGGCCCAACTCTTCTTCGCTTCCGAGATCAGACGAGATCGGGCTTTCAAGGAGTGGTATGGCCGTAAGCGATCACTGCTGGCTGTAGAAGACTATTTCTATATACTCTTCTAAGAGTAATACTTGTTTTAGAGCTGCCTGTAAACGGTAGACCACCTGACACCTCAAATAAAAATGATTGGCTTTCCAGTTCGTTTTTTTTTTAAGTTTCTTCTTCTCTTGTGTTTAAATGACTGTGGTTACTGCCTTTATAATAGAAGCTTAAGCTAAAAAGCTTACAGCACCTAGTATTCCCAGGCAGTCTCCCATCCAAGTACTAACTAGGCCCAACTCTTCTTCGCTTCCGAGATCAGACGAGATCGGGCTTTCAAGGAGTGGTATGGCCGTAAGCGATCACTGCGGGCTGTAGAAGACTATTTCTAAATACTCTTCTAAGAGTAATACTTGTTTTAGAGCTGCCTGTAAACGGTAGACCACCTGACACCTCAAATGAAAATGATTGGCTTTCCAGTTCGTTTTTTTTTGTTGTTGTTTTTTTTTTCTTAAGTTTTCTTCTTCTCTTGTGTTTACATGACTGTGGTTACTGCCTTTATAATAGAAGCTTAAGCTAAAAAGCTTACAGCACCTAGTATTCCCAGGCAGTCTCCCATCCAAGTACTAACTAGGCCCAACTCTTCTTCGCTTCCGAGATCAGACGAGATCGGGCTTTCAAGGAGTGGTATGGCCGTAAGCGATCACTGCGGGCTGTAGAAGACTATTTCTATATACTCTTCTAAGAGTAATACTTGTTTTAGAGCTGCCTGTAAACGGTAGACCACCTGACACCTCAAATAAAAATGATTGGCTTTCCAGTTCGTTTTTTTTTTAAGTTTCTTCTTCTCTTGTGTTTAAATGACTGTGGTTACTGCCTTTATAATAGAAGCTTAAGCTAAAAAGCTTACAGCACCTAGTATTCCCAGGCAGTCTCCCATCCAAGTACTAACTAGGCCCAACTCTTCTTCGCTTCCGAGATCAGACGAGATCGGGCTTTCAAGGAGTGGTATGGCCGTAAGCGATCACTGCTGGCTGTAGAAGACTATTTCTATATACTCTTCTAAGAGTAATACTTGTTTTAGAGCTGCCTGTAAACGGTAGACCACCTGACACCTCAAATAAAAATGATTGGCTTTCCAGTTCGTTTTTTTTTTAAGTTTCTTCTTCTCTTGTGTTTAAATGACTGTGGTTACTGCCTTTATAATAGAAGCTTAAGCTAAAAAGCTTACAGCACCTAGTATTCCCAGGCAGTCTCCCATCCAAGTACTAACTAGGCCCAACTCTTCTTCGCTTCCGAGATCAGACGAGATCGGGCTTTCAAGGAGTGGTATGGCCGTAAGTGATCACTGCTGGCTGTAGAAGACTATTTCTATATACTCTTCTAAGAGTAATACTTGTTTTAGAGCTGCCTGTAAACGGTAGACCACCTGACACCTCAAATAAAAATGATTGGCTTTCCAGTTCGTTTTTTTTTTAAGTTTCTTCTTCTCTTGTGTTTAAATGACTGTGGTTACTGCCTTTATAATAGAAGCTTAAGCTAAAAAGCTTACAGCACCTAGTATTCCCAGGCAGTCTCCCATCCAAGTACTAACTAGGCCCAACTCTTCTTCGCTTCCGAGATCAGACGAGATCGGGCTTTCAAGGAGTGGTATGGCCGTAAGCGATCACTGCTGGCTGTAGAAGACTATTTCTATATACTCTTCTAAGAGTAATACTTGTTTTAGAGCTGCCTGTAAACGGTAGACCACCTGACACCTCAAATGAAAATGATTGGCTTTCCAGTTCGTTTTTTTTTCTTAAGTTTTCTTCTTCTCTTGTGTTTAAATGACTGTGGTTACTGCCTTTATAATAGAAGCTTAAGCTAAAAAGCTTACAGCACCTAGTATTCCCAGGCAGTCTCCCATCCAAGTACTAACTAGGCCCAACTCTTCTTCGCTTCCGAGATCAGACGAGATCGGGCTTTCAAGGAGTGGTATGACCGTAAGCGATCACTGCTGGCTGTAGAAGACTATTTCTATATACTCTTCTAAGAGTAATACTTGTTTTAGAGCTGCCTGTAAACGGTAGACCACCTGACACCTCAAATGAAAATGATTGGCTTTCCAGTTCGTTTTTTTTTCTTAAGTTTTCTTCTTCTCTTGTGTTTAAATGACTGTGGTTACTGCCTTTATAATAGAAGCTTAAGCTAAAAAGCTTACAGCACCTAGTATTCCCAGGCAGTCTCCCATCCAAGTACTAACTAGGCCCAACTCTTCTTCGCTTCCGAGATCAGACGAGATCGGGCTTTCAAGGAGTGGTATGGCCGTAAGCGATCACTGCTGGCTGTAGAAGACTATTTCTATATACTCTTCTAAGAGTAATACTTGTTTTAGAGCTGCCTGTAAACGGTAGACCACCTGACACCTCAAATGAAAATGATTGGCTTTCCAGTTCGTTTTTTTTTTAAGTTTCTTCTTCTCTTGTGTTTAAATGACTGTGGTTACTGCCTTTATAATAGAAGCTTAAGCTAAAAAGCTTACAGCACCTAGTATTCCCAGGCAGTCTCCCATCCAAGTACTAACTAGGCCCAACTCTTCTTCGCTTCCGAGATCAGACGAGATCGGGCTTTCAAGGAGTGGTATGGCCGTAAGCGATCACTGCTGGCTGTAGAAGACTATTTCTATATACTCTTCTAAGAGTAATACTTGTTTTAGAGCTGCCTGTAAACGGTAGACCACCTGACACCTCAAATGAAAATGATTGGCTTTCCAGTTCGTTTTTTTTTCTTAAGTTTTCTTCTTCTCTTGTGTTTAAATGACTGTGGTTACTGCCTTTATAATAGAAGCTTAAGCTAAAAAGCTTACAGCACCTAGTATTCCCAGGCAGTCTCCCATCCAAGTACTAACTAGGCCCAACTCTTCTTCGCTTCCGAGATCAGACGAGATCGGGCTTTCAAGGAGTGGTATGACCGTAAGCGATCACTGCTGGCTGTAGAAGACTATTTCTATATACTCTTCTAAGAGTAATACTTGTTTTAGAGCTGCCTGTAAACGGTAGACCACCTGACACCTCAAATGAAAATGATTGGCTTTCCAGTTCGTTTTTTTTTCTTAAGTTTTCTTCTTCTCTTGTGTTTAAATGACTGTGGTTACTGCCTTTATAATAGAAGCTTAAGCTAAAAAGCTTACAGCACCTAGTATTCCCAGGCAGTCTCCCATCCAAGTACTAACTAGGCCCAACTCTTCTTCGCTTCCGAGATCAGACGAGATCGGGCTTTCAAGGAGTGGTATGGCCGTAAGCGATCACTGCTGGCTGTAGAAGACTATTTCTATATACTCTTCTAAGAGTAATACTTGTTTTAGAGCTGCCTGTAAACGGTAGACCACCTGACACCTCAAATGAAAATGATTGGCTTTCCAGTTCGTTTTTTTTTGTTGTTGTTTTTTTTTCTTAAGTTTTCTTCTTCTCTTGTGTTTAAATGACTGTGGTTACTGCCTTTATAATAGAAGCTTAAGCTAAAAAGCTTACAGCACCTAGTATTCCCAGGCAGTCTCCCATCCAAGTACTAACTAGGCCCATTTCTTCTTCGCTTCCGAGATCAGACGAGATCGGGCTTTCAAGGAGTGGTATGGCCGTAAGCGATCACTGCTGGCTGTAGAAGACTATTTCTATATACTCTTCTAAGAGTAATACTTGTTTTAGAGCTGCCTGTAAACGGTAGACCACCTGACACCTCAAATGAAAATGATTGGCTTTCCAGTTCGTTTTTTTTTCTTAAGTTTTCTTCTTCTCTTGTGTTTAAATGACTGTGGTTACTGCCTTTATAATAGAAGCTTAAGCTAAAAAGCTTACAGCACCTAGTATTCCCAGGCAGTCTCCCATCCAAGTACTAACTAGGCCCAACTCTTCTTCGCTTCCGAGATCAGACGAGATCGGGCTTTCAAGGAGTGGTATGGCCGTAAGCGATCACTGCTGGCTGTAGAAGACTATTTCTATATACTCTTCTAAGAGTAATACTTGTTTTAGAGCTGCCTGTAAACGGTAGACCACCTGACACCTCAAATGAAAATGATTGGCTTTCCAGTTCGTTTTTTTTTCTTAAGTTTTCTTCTTCTCTTGTGTTTAAATGACTGTGGTTACTGCCTTTATAATAGAAGCTTAAGCTAAAAAGCTTACAGCACCTAGTATTCCCAGGCAGTCTCCCATCCAAGTACTAACTAGGCCCAACTCTTCTTCGCTTCCGAGATCAGACGAGATCGGGCTTTCAAGGAGTGGTATGGCCGTAAGCGATCACTGCTGGCTGTAGAAGACTATTTCTATATACTCTTCTAAGAGTAATACTTGTTTTAGAGCTGCCTGTAAACGGTAGACCACCTGACACCTCAAATGAAAATGATTGGCTTTCCAGTTCGTTTTTTTTTCTTAAGTTTTCTTCTTCTCTTGTGTTTAAATGACTGTGGTTACTGCCTTTATAATAGAAGCTTAAGCTAAAAAGCTTACAGCACCTAGTATTCCCAGGCAGTCTCCCATCCAAGTACTAACTAGGCCCAACTCTTCTTCGCTTCCGAGATCAGACGAGATCGGGCTTTCAAGGAGTGGTATGGCCGTAAGCGATCACTGCTGGCTGTAGAAGACTATTTCTATATACTCTTCTAAGAGTAATACTTGTTTTAGAGCTGCCTGTAAACGGTAGACCACCTGACACCTCAAATGAAAATGATTGGCTTTCCAGTTCGTTTTTTTTTCTTAAGTTTTCTTCTTCTCTTGTGTTTAAATGACTGTGGTTACTGCCTTTATAATAGAAGCTTAAGCTAAAAAGCTTACAGCACCTAGTATTCCCAGGCAGTCTCCCATCCAAGTACTAACTAGGCCCAACTCTTCTTCGCTTCCGAGATCAGACGAGATCGGGCTTTCAAGGAGTGGTATGGCCGTAAGCGATCACTGCTGGCTGTAGAAGACTATTTCTATATACTCTTCTAAGAGTAATACTTGTTTTAGAGCTGCCTGTAAACGGTAGACCACCTGACACCTCAAATGAAAATGATTGGCTTTCCAGTTCGTTTTTTTTTCTTAAGTTTTCTTCTTCTCTTGTGTTTAAATGACTGTGGTTACTGCCTTTATAATAGAAGCTTAAGCTAAAAAGCTTACAGCACCTAGTATTCCCAGGCAGTCTCCCATCCAAGTACTAACTAGGCCCAACTCTTCTTCGCTTCCGAGATCAGACGAGATCGGGCTTTCAAGGAGTGGTATGGCCGTAAGCGATCACTGCTGGCTGTAGAAGACTATTTCTATATACTCTTCTAAGAGTAATACTTGTTTTAGAGCTGCCTGTAAACGGTAGACCACCTGACACCTCAAATGAAAATGATTGGCTTTCCAGTTCGTTTTTTTTTCTTAAGTTTTCTTCTTCTCTTGTGTTTAAATGACTGTGGTTACTGCCTTTATAATAGAAGCTTAAGCTAAAAAGCTTACAGCACCTAGTATTCCCAGGCAGTCTCCCATCCAAGTACTAACTAGGCCCAACTCTTCTTCGCTTCCGAGATCAGACGAGATCGGGCTTTCAAGGAGTGGTATGGCCGTAAGCGATCACTGCTGGCTGTAGAAGACTATTTCTATATACTCTTCTAAGAGTAATACTTGTTTTAGAGCTGCCTGTAAACGGTAGACCACCTGACACCTCAAATGAAAATGATTGGCTTTCCAGTTCGTTTTTTTTTCTTAAGTTTTCTTCTTCTCTTGTGTTTAAATGACTGTGGTTACTGCCTTTATAATAGAAGCTTAAGCTAAAAAGCTTACAGCACCTAGTATTCCCAGGCAGTCTCCCATCCAAGTACTAACTAGGCCCATTTCTTCTTCGCTTCCGAGATCAGACGAGATCGGGCTTTCAAGGAGTGGTATGGCCGTAAGCGATCACTGCTGGCTGTAGAAGACTATTTCTATATACTCTTCTAAGAGTAATACTTGTTTTAGAGCTGCCTGTAAACGGTAGACCACCTGACACCTCAAATGAAAATGATTGGCTTTCCAGTTCGTTTTTTTTTCTTAAGTTTTCTTCTTCTCTTGTGTTTAAATGACTGTGGTTACTGCCTTTATAATAGAAGCTTAAGCTAAAAAGCTTACAGCACCTAGTATTCCCAGGCAGTCTCCCATCCAAGTACTAACTAGGCCCAACTCTTCTTCGCTTCCG
Organism: Hoplias malabaricus; assembly: GCF_029633855.1. Taxonomy (NCBI): domain Eukaryota; kingdom Metazoa; phylum Chordata; class Actinopteri; order Characiformes; family Erythrinidae; genus Hoplias; species Hoplias malabaricus. Next base: position 203,650 of record NW_027100977.1, read on the forward strand.
AGATCAGACGAGATCGGGCTTTCAAGGAGTGGTATGGCCGTAAGCGATCACTGCTGGCTGTAGAAGACTATTTCTATATACTCTTCTAAGAGTAATACTTGTTTTAGAGCTGCCTGTAAACGGTAGACCACCTGACACCTCAAATGAAAATGATTGGCTTTCCAGTTCGTTTTATTTTCTTAAGTTTTCTTCTTCTCTTGTGTTTAAATGACTGTGGTTACTGCCTTTATAATAGAAGCTTAAGCTAAAAAGCTTACAGCACCTAGTATTCCCAGGCAGTCTCCCATCCAAGTACTAACTAGGCCCAACTCTTCTTCGCTTCCGAGATCAGACGAGATCGGGCTTTCAAGGAGTGGTATGGCCGTAAGCGATCACTGCTGGCTGTAGAAGACTATTTCTATATACTCTTCTAAGAGTAATACTTGTTTTAGAGCTGCCTGTAAACGGTAGACCACCTGACACCTCAAATGAAAATGATTGGCTTTCCAGTTCGTTTTTTTTTCTTAAGTTTTCTTCTTCTCTTGTGTTTAAATGACTGTGGTTACTGCCTTTATAATAGAAGCTTAAGCTAAAAAGCTTACAGCACCTAGTATTCCCAGGCAGTCTCCCATCCAAGTACTAACTAGGCCCAACTCTTCTTCGCTTCCGAGATCAGACGAGATCGGGCTTTCAAGGAGTGGTATGGCCGTAAGCGATCACTGCTGGCTGTAGAAGACTATTTCTATATACTCTTCTAAGAGTAATACTTGTTTTAGAGCTGCCTGTAAACGGTAGACCACCTGACACCTCAAATGAAAATGATTGGCTTTCCAGTTCGTTTTTTTTTCTTAAGTTTTCTTCTTCTCTTGTGTTTAAATGACTGTGGTTACTGCCTTTATAATAGAAGCTTAAGCTAAAAAGCTTACAGCACCTAGTATTCCCAGGCAGTCTCCCATCCAAGTACTAACTAGGCCCAACTCTTCTTCGCTTCCGAGATCAGACGAGATCGGGCTTTCAAGGAGTGGTATGGCCGTAAGCGATCACTGCTGGCTGTAGAAGACTATTTCTATATACTCTTCTAAGAGTAATACTTGTTTTAGAGCTGCCTGTAAACGGTAGACCACCTGACACCTCAAATGAAAATGATTGGCTTTCCAGTTCGTTTTTTTTTTGTTGTTGTTTTTTTTTTCTTAAGTTTTCTTCTTCTCTTGTGTTTAAATGACTGTGGTTACTGCCTTTATAATAGAAGCTTAAGCTAAAAAGCTTACAGCACCTAGTATTCCCAGGCAGTCTCCCATCCAAGTAATAACTAGGCCCAACTCTTCTTCGCTTCCGAGATCAGACGAGATCGGGCTTTCAAGGAGTGGTATGGCCGTAAGCGATCACTGCTGGCTGTAGAAGACTATTTCTATATACTCTTCTAAGAGTAATACTTGTTTTAGAGCTGCCTGTAAACGGTAGACCACCTGACACCTCAAATAAAAATGATTGGCTTTCCAGTTCGTTTTTTTTTTAAGTTTCTTCTTCTCTTGTGTTTAAATGACTGTGGTTACTGCCTTTATAATAGAAGCTTAAGCTAAAAAGCTTACAGCACCTAGTATTCCCAGGCAGTCTCCCATCCAAGTACTAACTAGGCCCAACTCTTCTTCGCTTCCGAGATCAGACGAGATCGGGCTTTCAAGGAGTGGTATGGCCGTAAGCGATCACTGCGGGCTGTAGAAGACTATTTCTAAATACTCTTCTAAGAGTAATACTTGTTTTAGAGCTGCCTGTAAACGGTAGACCACCTGACACCTCAAATGAAAATGATTGGCTTTCCAGTTCGTTTTTTTTTCTTAAGTTTTCTTCTTCTCTTGTGTTTAAATGACTGTGGTTACTGCCTTTATAATAGAAGCTTAAGCTAAAAAGCTTACAGCACCTAGTATTCCCAGGCAGTCTCCCATCCAAGTACTAACTAGGCCCAACTCTTCTTCGCTTCCGAGATCAGACGAGATCGGGCTTTCAAGGAGTGGTATGGCCGTAAGCGATCACTGCTGGCTGTAGAAGACTATTTCTATATACTCTTCTAAGAGTAATACTTGTTTTAGAGCTGCCTGTAAACGGTAGACCACCTGACACCTCAAATGAAAATGATTGGCTTTCCAGTTCGTTTTTTTTTCTTAAGTTTTCTTCTTCTCTTGTGTTTAAATGACTGTGGTTACTGCCTTTATAATAGAAGCTTAAGCTAAAAAGCTTACAGCACCTAGTATTCCCAGGCAGTCTCCCATCCAAGTACTAACTAGGCCCAACTCTTCTTCGCTTCCGAGATCAGACGAGATCGGGCTTTCAAGGAGTGGTATGGCCGTAAGCGATCACTGCTGGCTGTAGAAGACTATTTCTATATACTCTTCTAAGAGTAATACTTGTTTTAGAGCTGCCTGTAAACGGTAGACCACCTGACACCTCAAATGAAAATGATTGGCTTTCCAGTTCGTTTTTTTTTCTTAAGTTTTCTTCTTCTCTTGTGTTTAAATGACTGTGGTTACTGCCTTTATAATAGAAGCTTAAGCTAAAAAGCTTACAGCACCTAGTATTCCCAGGCAGTCTCCCATCCAAGTACTAACTAGGCCCAACTCTTCTTCGCTTCCGAGATCAGACGAGATCGGGCTTTCAAGGAGTGGTATGGCCGTAAGCGATCACTGCTGGCTGTAGAAGACTATTTCTATATACTCTTCTAAGAGTAATACTTGTTTTAGAGCTGCCTGTAAACGGTAGACCACCTGACACCTCAAATGAAAATGATTGGCTTTCCAGTTCGTTTTTTTTTCTTAAGTTTTCTTCTTCTCTTGTGTTTAAATGACTGTGGTTACTGCCTTTATAATAGAAGCTTAAGCTAAAAAGCTTACAGCACCTAGTATTCCCAGGCAGTCTCCCATCCAAGTACTAACTAGGCCCAACTCTTCTTCGCTTCCGAGATCAGACGAGATCGGGCTTTCAAGGAGTGGTATGGCCGTAAGCGATCACTGCTGGCTGTAGAAGACTATTTCTATATACTCTTCTAAGAGTAATACTTGTTTTAGAGCTGCCTGTAAACGGTAGACCACCTGACACCTCAAATGAAAATGATTGGCTTTCCAGTTCGTTTTTTTTTGTTGTTGTTTTTTTTTCTTAAGTTTTCTTCTTCTCTTGTGTTTAAATGACTGTGGTTACTGCCTTTATAATAGAAGCTTAAGCTAAAAAGCTTACAGCACCTAGTATTCCCAGGCAGTCTCCCATCCAAGTAATAACTAGGCCCAACTCTTCTTCGCTTCCGAGATCAGACGAGATCGGGCTTTCAAGGAGTGGTATGGCCGTAAGCGATCACTGCTGGCTGTAGAAGACTATTTCTATATACTCTTCTAAGAGTAATACTTGTTTTAGAGCTGCCTGTAAACGGTAGACCACCTGACACCTCAAATAAAAATGATTGGCTTTCCAGTTCGTTTTTTTTTTAAGTTTCTTCTTCTCTTGTGTTTAAATGACTGTGGTTACTGCCTTTATAATAGAAGCTTAAGCTAAAAAGCTTACAGCACCTAGTATTCCCAGGCAGTCTCCCATCCAAGTACTAACTAGGCCCAACTCTTCTTCGCTTCCGAGATCAGACGAGATCGGGCTTTCAAGGAGTGGTATGGCCGTAAGCGATCACTGCGGGCTGTAGAAGACTATTTCTAAATACTCTTCTAAGAGTAATACTTGTTTTAGAGCTGCCTGTAAACGGTAGACCACCTGACACCTCAAATGAAAATGATTGGCTTTCCAGTTCGTTTTTTTTTGTTGTTGTTTTTTTTTTCTTAAGTTTTCTTCTTCTCTTGTGTTTACATGACTGTGGTTACTGCCTTTATAATAGAAGCTTAAGCTAAAAAGCTTACAGCACCTAGTATTCCCAGGCAGTCTCCCATCCAAGTACTAACTAGGCCCAACTCTTCTTCGCTTCCGAGATCAGACGAGATCGGGCTTTCAAGGAGTGGTATGGCCGTAAGCGATCACTGCTGGCTGTAGAAGACTATTTCTATATACTCTTCTAAGAGTAATACTTGTTTTAGAGCTGCCTGTAAACGGTAGACCACCTGACACCTCAAATAAAAATGATTGGCTTTCCAGTTCGTTTTTTTTTTAAGTTTCTTCTTCTCTTGTGTTTAAATGACTGTGGTTACTGCCTTTATAATAGAAGCTTAAGCTAAAAAGCTTACAGCACCTAGTATTCCCAGGCAGTCTCCCATCCAAGTACTAACTAGGCCCAACTCTTCTTCGCTTCCGAGATCAGACGAGATCGGGCTTTCAAGGAGTGGTATGGCCGTAAGCGATCACTGCGGGCTGTAGAAGACTATTTCTAAATACTCTTCTAAGAGTAATACTTGTTTTAGAGCTGCCTGTAAACGGTAGACCACCTGACACCTCAAATGAAAATGATTGGCTTTCCAGTTCGTTTTTTTTTCTTAAGTTTTCTTCTTCTCTTGTGTTTAAATGACTGTGGTTACTGCCTTTATAATAGAAGCTTAAGCTAAAAAGCTTACAGCACCTAGTATTCCCAGGCAGTCTCCCATCCAAGTACTAACTAGGCCCAACTCTTCTTCGCTTCCGAGATCAGACGAGATCGGGCTTTCAAGGAGTGGTATGGCCGTAAGCGATCACTGCTGGCTGTAGAAGACTATTTCTATATACTCTTCTAAGAGTAATACTTGTTTTAGAGCTGCCTGTAAACGGTAGACCACCTGACACCTCAAATGAAAATGATTGGCTTTCCAGTTCGTTTTTTTTTCTTAAGTTTTCTTCTTCTCTTGTGTTTAAATGACTGTGGTTACTGCCTTTATAATAGAAGCTTAAGCTAAAAAGCTTACAGCACCTAGTATTCCCAGGCAGTCTCCCATCCAAGTACTAACTAGGCCCAACTCTTCTTCGCTTCCGAGATCAGACGAGATCGGGCTTTCAAGGAGTGGTATGGCCGTAAGCGATCACTGCTGGCTGTAGAAGACTATTTCTATATACTCTTCTAAGAGTAATACTTGTTTTAGAGCTGCCTGTAAACGGTAGACCACCTGACACCTCAAATGAAAATGATTGGCTTTCCAGTTCGTTTTTTTTTCTTAAGTTTTCTTCTTCTCTTGTGTTTAAATGACTGTGGTTACTGCCTTTATAATAGAAGCTTAAGCTAAAAAGCTTACAGCACCTAGTATTCCCAGGCAGTCTCCCATCCAAGTACTAACTAGGCCCAACTCTTCTTCGCTTCCGAGATCAGACGAGATCGGGCTTTCAAGGAGTGGTATGGCCGTAAGCGATCACTGCTGGCTGTAGAAGACTATTTCTATATACTCTTCTAAGAGTAATACTTGTTTTAGAGCTGCCTGTAAACGGTAGACCACCTGACACCTCAAATGAAAATGATTGGCTTTCCAGTTCGTTTTTTTTTCTTAAGTTTTCTTCTTCTCTTGTGTTTAAATGACTGTGGTTACTGCCTTTATAATAGAAGCTTAAGCTAAAAAGCTTACAGCACCTAGTATTCCCAGGCAGTCTCCCATCCAAGTACTAACTAGGCCCAACTCTTCTTCGCTTCCGAGATCAGACGAGATCGGGCTTTCAAGGAGTGGTATGGCCGTAAGCGATCACTGCTGGCTGTAGAAGACTATTTCTATATACTCTTCTAAGAGTAATACTTGTTTTAGAGCTGCCTGTAAACGGTAGACCACCTGACACCTCAAATGAAAATGATTGGCTTTCCAGTTCGTTTTTTTTTCTTAAGTTTTCTTCTTCTCTTGTGTTTAAATGACTGTGGTTACTGCCTTTATAATAGAAGCTTAAGCTAAAAAGCTTACAGCACCTAGTATTCCCAGGCAGTCTCCCATCCAAGTACTAACTAGGCCCAACTCTTCTTCGCTTCCGAGATCAGACGAGATCGGGCTTTCAAGGAGTGGTATGGCCGTAAGCGATCACTGCTGGCTGTAGAAGACTATTTCTATATACTCTTCTAAGAGTAATACTTGTTTTAGAGCTGCCTGTAAACGGTAGACCACCTGACACCTCAAATGAAAATGATTGGCTTTCCAGTTCGTTTTTTTTTCTTAAGTTTTCTTCTTCTCTTGTGTTTAAATGACTGTGGTTACTGCCTTTATAATAGAAGCTTAAGCTAAAAAGCTTACAGCACCTAGTATTCCCAGGCAGTCTCCCATCCAAGTACTAACTAGGCCCAACTCTTCTTCGCTTCCGAGATCAGACGAGATCGGGCTTTCAAGGAGTGGTATGGCCGTAAGCGATCACTGCTGGCTGTAGAAGACTATTTCTATATACTCTTCTAAGAGTAATACTTGTTTTAGAGCTGCCTGTAAACGGTAGACCACCTGACACCTCAAATGAAAATGATTGGCTTTCCAGTTCGTTTTTTTTTCTTAAGTTTTCTTCTTCTCTTGTGTTTAAATGACTGTGGTTACTGCCTTTATAATAGAAGCTTAAGCTAAAAAGCTTACAGCACCTAGTATTCCCAGGCAGTCTCCCATCCAAGTACTAACTAGGCCCAACTCTTCTTCGCTTCCGAGATCAGACGAGATCGGGCTTTCAAGGAGTGGTATGGCCGTAAGCGATCACTGCTGGCTGTAGAAGACTATTTCTATATACTCTTCTAAGAGTAATACTTGTTTTAGAGCTGCCTGTAAACGGTAGACCACCTGACACCTCAAATGAAAATGATTGGCTTTCCAGTTCGTTTTTTTTTCTTAAGTTTTCTTCTTCTCTTGTGTTTAAATGACTGTGGTTACTGCCTTTATAATAGAAGCTTAAGCTAAAAAGCTTACAGCACCTAGTATTCCCAGGCAGTCTCCCATCCAAGTACTAACTAGGCCCAACTCTTCTTCGCTTCCGAGATCAGACGAGATCGGGCTTTCAAGGAGTGGTATGGCCGTAAGCGATCACTGCTGGCTGTAGAAGACTATTTCTATATACTCTTCTAAGAGTAATACTTGTTTTAGAGCTGCCTGTAAACGGTAGACCACCTGACACCTCAAATGAAAATGATTGGCTTTCCAGTTCGTTTTTTTTTTGTTGTTGTTTTTTTTTCTTAAGTTTTCTTCTTCTCTTGTGTTTAAATGACTGTGGTTACTGCCTTTATAATAGAAGCTTAAGCTAAAAAGCTTACAGCACCTAGTATTCCCAGGCAGTCTCCCATCCAAGTAATAACTAGGCCCAACTCTTCTTCGCTTCCGAGATCAGACGAGATCGGGCTTTCAAGGAGTGGTATGGCCGTAAGCGATCACTGCTGGCTGTAGAAGACTATTTCTATATACTCTTCTAAGAGTAATACTTGTTTTAGAGCTGCCTGTAAACGGTAGACCACCTGACACCTCAAATAAAAATGATTGGCTTTCCAGTTCGTTTTTTTTTTAAGTTTCTTCTTCTCTTGTGTTTAAATGACTGTGGTTACTGCCTTTATAATAGAAGCTTAAGCTAAAAAGCTTACAGCACCTAGTATTCCCAGGCAGTCTCCCATCCAAGTACTAACTAGGCCCAACTCTTCTTCGCTTCCGAGATCAGACGAGATCGGGCTTTCAAGGAGTGGTATGGCCGTAAGCGATCACTGCGGGCTGTAGAAGACTATTTCTAAATACTCTTCTAAGAGTAATACTTGTTTTAGAGCTGCCTGTAAACGGTAGACCACCTGACACCTCAAATGAAAATGATTGGCTTTCCAGTTCGTTTTTTTTTCTTAAGTTTTCTTCTTCTCTTGTGTTTAAATGACTGTGGTTACTGCCTTTATAATAGAAGCTTAAGCTAAAAAGCTTACAGCACCTAGTATTCCCAGGCAGTCTCCCATCCAAGTACTAACTAGGCCCAACTCTTCTTCGCTTCCGAGATCAGACGAGATCGGGCTTTCAAGGAGTGGTATGGCCGTAAGCGATCACTGCTGGCTGTAGAAGACTATTTCTATATACTCTTCTAAGAGTAATACTTGTTTTAGAGCTGCCTGTAAACGGTAGACCACCTGACACCTCAAATGAAAATGATTGGCTTTCCAGTTCGTTTTTTTTTCTTAAGTTTTCTTCTTCTCTTGTGTTTAAATGACTGTGGTTACTGCCTTTATAATAGAAGCTTAAGCTAAAAAGCTTACAGCACCTAGTATTCCCAGGCAGTCTCCCATCCAAGTACTAACTAGGCCCAACTCTTCTTCGCTTCCGAGATCAGACGAGATCGGGCTTTCAAGGAGTGGTATGGCCGTAAGCGATCACTGCTGGCTGTAGAAGACTATTTCTATATACTCTTCTAAGAGTAATACTTGTTTTAGAGCTGCCTGTAAACGGTAGACCACCTGACACCTCAAATGAAAATGATTGGCTTTCCAGTTCGTTTTTTTTTCTTAAGTTTTCTTCTTCTCTTGTGTTTAAATGACTGTGGTTACTGCCTTTATAATAGAAGCTTAAGCTAAAAAGCTTACAGCACCTAGTATTCCCAGGCAGTCTCCCATCCAAGTACTAACTAGGCCCAACTCTTCTTCGCTTCCGAGATCAGACGAGATCGGGCTTTCAAGGAGTGGTATGGCCGTAAGCGATCACTGCTGGCTGTAGAAGACTATTTCTATATACTCTTCTAAGAGTAATACTTGTTTTAGAGCTGCCTGTAAACGGTAGACCACCTGACACCTCAAATGAAAATGATTGGCTTTCCAGTTCGTTTTTTTTTCTTAAGTTTTCTTCTTCTCTTGTGTTTAAATGACTGTGGTTACTGCCTTTATAATAGAAGCTTAAGCTAAAAAGCTTACAGCACCTAGTATTCCCAGGCAGTCTCCCATCCAAGTACTAACTAGGCCCAACTCTTCTTCGCTTCCGAGATCAGACGAGATCGGGCTTTCAAGGAGTGGTATGGCCGTAAGCGATCACTGCTGGCTGTAGAAGACTATTTCTATATACTCTTCTAAGAGTAATACTTGTTTTAGAGCTGCCTGTAAACGGTAGACCACCTGACACCTCAAATGAAAATGATTGGCTTTCCAGTTCGTTTTTTTTTTGTTGTTGTTTTTTTTTTCTTAAGTTTTCTTCTTCTCTTGTGTTTAAATGACTGTGGTTACTGCCTTTATAATAGAAGCTTAAGCTAAAAAGCTTACAGCACCTAGTATTCCCAGGCAGTCTCCCATCCAAGTAATAACTAGGCCCAACTCTTCTTCGCTTCCGAGATCAGACGAGATCGGGCTTTCAAGGAGTGGTATGGCCGTAAGCGATCACTGCTGGCTGTAGAAGACTATTTCTATATACTCTTCTAAGAGTAATACTTGTTTTAGAGCTGCCTGTAAACGGTAGACCACCTGACACCTCAAATAAAAATGATTGGCTTTCCAGTTCGTTTTTTTTTTAAGTTTCTTCTTCTCTTGTGTTTAAATGACTGTGGTTACTGCCTTTATAATAGAAGCTTAAGCTAAAAAGCTTACAGCACCTAGTATTCCCAGGCAGTCTCCCATCCAAGTACTAACTAGGCCCAACTCTTCTTCGCTTCCGAGATCAGACGAGATCGGGCTTTCAAGGAGTGGTATGGCCGTAAGCGATCACTGCGGGCTGTAGAAGACTATTTCTAAATACTCTTCTAAGAGTAATACTTGTTTTAGAGCTGCCTGTAAACGGTAGACCACCTGACACCTCAAATGAAAATGATTGGCTTTCCAGTTCGTTTTTTTTTCTTAAGTTTTCTTCTTCTCTTGTGTTTAAATGACTGTGGTTACTGCCTTTATAATAGAAGCTTAAGCTAAAAAGCTTACAGCACCTAGTATTCCCAGGCAGTCTCCCATCCAAGTACTAACTAGGCCCAACTCTTCTTCGCTTCCGAGATCAGACGAGATCGGGCTTTCAAGGAGTGGTATGGCCGTAAGCGATCACTGCTGGCTGTAGAAGACTATTTCTATATACTCTTCTAAGAGTAATACTTGTTTTAGAGCTGCCTGTAAACGGTAGACCACCTGACACCTCAAATGAAAATGATTGGCTTTCCAGTTCGTTTTTTTTTCTTAAGTTTTCTTCTTCTCTTGTGTTTAAATGACTGTGGTTACTGCCTTTATAATAGAAGCTTAAGCTAAAAAGCTTACAGCACCTAGTATTCCCAGGCAGTCTCCCATCCAAGTACTAACTAGGCCCAACTCTTCTTCGCTTCCGAGATCAGACGAGATCGGGCTTTCAAGGAGTGGTATGGCCGTAAGCGATCACTGCTGGCTGTAGAAGACTATTTCTATATACTCTTCTAAGAGTAATACTTGTTTTAGAGCTGCCTGTAAACGGTAGACCACCTGACACCTCAAATGAAAATGATTGGCTTTCCAGTTCGTTTTTTTTTCTTAAGTTTTCTTCTTCTCTTGTGTTTAAATGACTGTGGTTACTGCCTTTATAATAGAAGCTTAAGCTAAAAAGCTTACAGCACCTAGTATTCCCAGGCAGTCTCCCATCCAAGTACTAACTAGGCCCAACTCTTCTTCGCTTCCGAGATCAGACGAGATCGGGCTTTCAAGGAGTGGTATGGCCGTAAGCGATCACTGCTGGCTGTAGAAGACTATTTCTATATACTCTTCTAAGAGTAATACTTGTTTTAGAGCTGCCTGTAAACGGTAGACCACCTGACACCTCAAATGAAAATGATTGGCTTTCCAGTTCGTTTTTTTTTCTTAAGTTTTCTTCTTCTCTTGTGTTTAAATGACTGTGGTTACTGCCTTTATAATAGAAGCTTAAGCTAAAAAGCTTACAGCACCTAGTATTCCCAGGCAGTCTCCCATCCAAGTACTAACTAGGCCCAACTCTTCTTCGCTTCCGAGATCAGACGAGATCGGGCTTTCAAGGAGTGGTATGGCCGTAAGCGATCACTGCTGGCTGTAGAAGACTATTTCTATATACTCTTCTAAGAGTAATACTTGTTTTAGAGCTGCCTGTAAACGGTAGACCACCTGACACCTCAAATGAAAATGATTGGCTTTCCAGTTCGTTTTTTTTTTGTTGTTGTTTTTTTTTTCTTAAGTTTTCTTCTTCTCTTGTGTTTAAATGACTGTGGTTACTGCCTTTATAATAGAAGCTTAAGCTAAAAAGCTTACAGCACCTAGTATTCCCAGGCAGTCTCCCATCCAAGTAATAACTAGGCCCAACTCTTCTTCGCTTCCGAGATCAGACGAGATCGGGCTTTCAAGGAGTGGTATGGCCGTAAGCGATCACTGCTGGCTGTAGAAGACTATTTCTATATACTCTTCTAAGAGTAATACTTGTTTTAGAGCTGCCTGTAAACGGTAGACCACCTGACACCTCAAATAAAAATGATTGGCTTTCCAGTTCGTTTTTTTTTTAAGTTTCTTCTTCTCTTGTGTTTAAATGACTGTGGTTACTGCCTTTATAATAGAAGCTTAAGCTAAAAAGCTTACAGCACCTAGTATTCCCAGGCAGTCTCCCATCCAAGTACTAACTAGGCCCAACTCTTCTTCGCTTCCGAGATCAGACGAGATCGGGCTTTCAAGGAGTGGTATGGCCGTAAGCGATCACTGCGGGCTGTAGAAGACTATTTCTAAATACTCTTCTAAGAGTAATACTTGTTTTAGAGCTGCCTGTAAACGGTAGACCACCTGACACCTCAAATGAAAATGATTGGCTTTCCAGTTCGTTTTTTTTTGTTGTTGTTTTTTTTTTCTTAAGTTTTCTTCTTCTCTTGTGTTTACATGACTGTGGTTACTGCCTTTATAATAGAAGCTTAAGCTAAAAAGCTTACAGCACCTAGTATTCCCAGGCAGTCTCCCATCCAAGTACTAACTAGGCCCAACTCTTCTTCGCTTCCGAGATCAGACGAGATCGGGCTTTCAAGGAGTGGTATGGCCGTAAGCGATCACTGCTGGCTGTAGAAGACTATTTCTATATACTCTTCTAAGAGTAATACTTGTTTTAGAGCTGCCTGTAAACGGTAGACCACCTGACACCTCAAATAAAAATGATTGGCTTTCCAGTTCGTTTTTTTTTTAAGTTTCTTCTTCTCTTGTGTTTAAATGACTGTGGTTACTGCCTTTATAATAGAAGCTTAAGCTAAAAAGCTTACAGCACCTAGTATTCCCAGGCAGTCTCCCATCCAAGTACTAACTAGGCCCAACTCTTCTTCGCTTCCGAGATCAGACGAGATCGGGCTTTCAAGGAGTGGTATGGCCGTAAGCGATCACTGCGGGCTGTAGAAGACTATTTCTAAATACTCTTCTAAGAGTAATACTTGTTTTAGAGCTGCCTGTAAACGGTAGACCACCTGACACCTCAAATGAAAATGATTGGCTTTCCAGTTCGTTTTTTTTTGTTGTTGTTTTTTTTTTCTTAAGTTTTCTTCTTCTCTTGTGTTTACATGACTGTGGTTACTGCCTTTATAATAGAAGCTTAAGCTAAAAAGCTTACAGCACCTAGTATTCCCAGGCAGTCTCCCATCCAAGTACTAACTAGGCCCAACTCTTCTTCGCTTCCGAGATCAGACGAGATCGGGCTTTCAAGGAGTGGTATGGCCGTAAGCGATCACTGCGGGCTGTAGAAGACTATTTCTATATACTCTTCTAAGAGTAATACTTGTTTTAGAGCTGCCTGTAAACGGTAGACCACCTGACACCTCAAATAAAAATGATTGGCTTTCCAGTTCGTTTTTTTTTTAAGTTTCTTCTTCTCTTGTGTTTAAATGACTGTGGTTACTGCCTTTATAATAGAAGCTTAAGCTAAAAAGCTTACAGCACCTAGTATTCCCAGGCAGTCTCCCATCCAAGTACTAACTAGGCCCAACTCTTCTTCGCTTCCGAGATCAGACGAGATCGGGCTTTCAAGGAGTGGTATGGCCGTAAGCGATCACTGCTGGCTGTAGAAGACTATTTCTATATACTCTTCTAAGAGTAATACTTGTTTTAGAGCTGCCTGTAAACGGTAGACCACCTGACACCTCAAATAAAAATGATTGGCTTTCCAGTTCGTTTTTTTTTTAAGTTTCTTCTTCTCTTGTGTTTAAATGACTGTGGTTACTGCCTTTATAATAGAAGCTTAAGCTAAAAAGCTTACAGCACCTAGTATTCCCAGGCAGTCTCCCATCCAAGTACTAACTAGGCCCAACTCTTCTTCGCTTCCGAGATCAGACGAGATCGGGCTTTCAAGGAGTGGTATGGCCGTAAGCGATCACTGCTGGCTGTAGAAGACTATTTCTATATACTCTTCTAAGAGTAATACTTGTTTTAGAGCTGCCTGTAAACGGTAGACCACCTGACACCTCAAATAAAAATGATTGGCTTTCCAGTTCGTTTTTTTTTTAAGTTTCTTCTTCTCTTGTGTTTAAATGACTGTGGTTACTGCCTTTATAATAGAAGCTTAAGCTAAAAAGCTTACAGCACCTAGTATTCCCAGGCAGTCTCCCATCCAAGTACTAACTAGGCCCAACTCTTCTTCGCTTCCGAGATCAGACGAGATCGGGCTTTCAAGGAGTGGTATGGCCGTAAGCGATCACTGCTGGCTGTAGAAGACTATTTCTATATACTCTTCTAAGAGTAATACTTGTTTTAGAGCTGCCTGTAAACGGTAGACCACCTGACACCTCAAATGAAAATGATTGGCTTTCCAGTTCGTTTTTTTTTCTTAAGTTTTCTTCTTCTCTTGTGTTTAAATGACTGTGGTTACTGCCTTTATAATAGAAGCTTAAGCTAAAAAGCTTACAGCACCTAGTATTCCCAGGCAGTCTCCCATCCAAGTACTAACTAGGCCCAACTCTTCTTCGCTTCCGAGATCAGACGAGATCGGGCTTTCAAGGAGTGGTATGGCCGTAAGCGATCACTGCTGGCTGTAGAAGACTATTTCTATATACTCTTCTAAGAGTAATACTTGTTTTAGAGCTGCCTGTAAACGGTAGACCACCTGACACCTCAAATGAAAATGATTGGCTTTCCAGTTCGTTTTTTTTTCTTAAGTTTTCTTCTTCTCTTGTGTTTAAATGACTGTGGTTACTGCCTTTATAATAGAAGCTTAAGCTAAAAAGCTTACAGCACCTAGTACTCCCAGGCAGTCTCCCATCCAAGTACTAACTAGGCCCAACTCTTCTTCGCTTCCGAGATCAGACGAGATCGGGCTTTCAAGGAGTGGTATGGCCGTAAGCGATCACTGCTGGCTGTAGAAGACTATTTCTATATACTCTTCTAAGAGTAATACTTGTTTTAGAGCTGCCTGTAAACGGTAGACCACCTGACACCTCAAATGAAAATGATTGGCTTTCCAGTTCGTTTTTTTTTTGTTGTTGTTTTTTTTTCTTAAGTTTTCTTCTTCTCTTGTGTTTAAATGACTGTGGTTACTGCCTTTATAATAGAAGCTTAAGCTAAAAAGCTTACAGCACCTAGTATTCCCAGGCAGTCTCCCATCCAAGTACTAACTAGGCCCATTTCTTCTTCGCTTCCGAGATCAGACGAGATCGGGCTTTCAAGGAGTGGTATGGCCGTAAGCGATCACTGCTGGCTGTAGAAGACTATTTCTATATACTCTTCTAAGAGTAATACTTGTTTTAGAGCTGCCTGTAAACGGTAGACCACCTGACACCTCAAATGAAAATGATTGGCTTTCCAGTTCGTTTTTTTTTCTTAAGTTTTCTTCTTCTCTTGTGTTTAAATGACTGTGGTTACTGCCTTTATAATAGAAGCTTAAGCTAAAAAGCTTACAGCACCTAGTATTCCCAGGCAGTCTCCCATCCAAGTACTAACTAGGCCCAACTCTTCTTCGCTTCCGAGATCAGACGAGATCGGGCTTTCAAGGAGTGGTATGGCCGTAAGCGATCACTGCTGGCTGTAGAAGACTATTTCTATATACTCTTCTAAGAGTAATACTTGTTTTAGAGCTGCCTGTAAACGGTAGACCACCTGACACCTCAAATGAAAATGATTGGCTTTCCACTTCGTTTTTTTTTGTTGTTGTTTTTTTTTCTTAAGTTTTCTTCTTCTCTTGTGTTTAAATGACTGTGGTTACTGCCTTTATAATAGAAGCTTAAGCTAAAAAGCTTACAGCACCTAGTATTCCCAGGCAGTCTCCCATCCAAGTACTAACTAGGCCCAACTCTTCTTCGCTTCCGAGATCAGACGAGATCGGGCTTTCAAGGAGTGGTATGGCCGTAAGCGATCACTGCTGGCTGTAGAAGACTATTTCTATATACTCTTCTAAGAGTAATACTTGTTTTAGAGCTGCCTGTAA
Organism: Hoplias malabaricus; assembly: GCF_029633855.1. Classification (NCBI taxonomy): domain Eukaryota; kingdom Metazoa; phylum Chordata; class Actinopteri; order Characiformes; family Erythrinidae; genus Hoplias; species Hoplias malabaricus. Next base: position 218,814 of record NW_027100977.1, read on the forward strand.
ACGGTAGACCACCTGACACCTCAAATGAAAATGATTGGCTTTCCAGTTCGTTTTTTTTTGTTGTTGTTTTTTTTTTCTTAAGTTTTCTTCTTCTCTTGTGTTTAAATGACTGTGGTTACTGCCTTTATAATAGAAGCTTAAGCTAAAAAGCTTACAGCACCTAGTATTCCCAGGCAGTCTCCCATCCAAGTACTAACTAGGCCCATTTCTTCTTCGCTTCCGAGATCAGACGAGATCGGGCTTTCAAGGAGTGGTATGGCCGTAAGCGATCACTGCTGGCTGTAGAAGACTATTTCTATATACTCTTCTAAGAGTAATACTTGTTTTAGAGCTGCCTGTAAACGGTAGACCACCTGACACCTCAAATGAAAATGATTGGCTTTCCAGTTCGTTTTTTTTTCTTAAGTTTTCTTCTTCTCTTGTGTTTAAATGACTGTGGTTACTGCCTTTATAATAGAAGCTTAAGCTAAAAAGCTTACAGCACCTAGTATTCCCAGGCAGTCTCCCATCCAAGTACTAACTAGGCCCAACTCTTCTTCGCTTCCGAGATCAGACGAGATCGGGCTTTCAAGGAGTGGTATGGCCGTAAGCGATCACTGCTGGCTGTAGAAGACTATTTCTATATACTCTTCTAAGAGTAATACTTGTTTTAGAGCTGCCTGTAAACGGTAGACCACCTGACACCTCAAATGAAAATGATTGGCTTTCCAGTTCGTTTTTTTTTTGTTGTTGTTTTTTTTTTCTTAAGTTTTCTTCTTCTCTTGTGTTTAAATGACTGTGGTTACTGCCTTTATAATAGAAGCTTAAGCTAAAAAGCTTACAGCACCTAGTATTCCCAGGCAGTCTCCCATCCAAGTACTAACTAGGCCCATTTCTTCTTCGCTTCCGAGATCAGACGAGATCGGGCTTTCAAGGAGTGGTATGGCCGTAAGCGATCACTGCTGGCTGTAGAAGACTATTTCTATATACTCTTCTAAGAGTAATACTTGTTTTAGAGCTGCCTGTAAACGGTAGACCACCTGACACCTCAAATGAAAATGATTGGCTTTCCAGTTCGTTTTTTTTTCTTAAGTTTTCTTCTTCTCTTGTGTTTAAATGACTGTGGTTACTGCCTTTATAATAGAAGCTTAAGCTAAAAAGCTTACAGCACCTAGTATTCCCAGGCAGTCTCCCATCCAAGTACTAACTAGGCCCAACTCTTCTTCGCTTCCGAGATCAGACGAGATCGGGCTTTCAAGGAGTGGTATGGCCGTAAGCGATCACTGCTGGCTGTAGAAGACTATTTCTATATACTCTTCTAAGAGTAATACTTGTTTTAGAGCTGCCTGTAAACGGTAGACCACCTGACACCTCAAATGAAAATGATTGGCTTTCCAGTTCGTTTTTTTTTTGTTGTTGTTTTTTTTTTCTTAAGTTTTCTTCTTCTCTTGTGTTTAAATGACTGTGGTTACTGCCTTTATAATAGAAGCTTAAGCTAAAAAGCTTACAGCACCTAGTATTCCCAGGCAGTCTCCCATCCAAGTACTAACTAGGCCCATTTCTTCTTCGCTTCCGAGATCAGACGAGATCGGGCTTTCAAGGAGTGGTATGGCCGTAAGCGATCACTGCTGGCTGTAGAAGACTATTTCTATATACTCTTCTAAGAGTAATACTTGTTTTAGAGCTGCCTGTAAACGGTAGACCACCTGACACCTCAAATGAAAATGATTGGCTTTCCAGTTCGTTTTTTTTTCTTAAGTTTTCTTCTTCTCTTGTGTTTAAATGACTGTGGTTACTGCCTTTATAATAGAAGCTTAAGCTAAAAAGCTTACAGCACCTAGTATTCCCAGGCAGTCTCCCATCCAAGTACTAACTAGGCCCAACTCTTCTTCGCTTCCGAGATCAGACGAGATCGGGCTTTCAAGGAGTGGTATGGCCGTAAGCGATCACTGCTGGCTGTAGAAGACTATTTCTATATACTCTTCTAAGAGTAATACTTGTTTTAGAGCTGCCTGTAAACGGTAGACCACCTGACACCTCAAATGAAAATGATTGGCTTTCCAGTTCGTTTTTTTTTGTTGTTGTTTTTTTTTTCTTAAGTTTTCTTCTTCTCTTGTGTTTAAATGACTGTGGTTACTGCCTTTATAATAGAAGCTTAAGCTAAAAAGCTTACAGCACCTAGTATTCCCAGGCAGTCTCCCATCCAAGTACTAACTAGGCCCATTTCTTCTTCGCTTCCGAGATCAGACGAGATCGGGCTTTCAAGGAGTGGTATGGCCGTAAGCGATCACTGCTGGCTGTAGAAGACTATTTCTATATACTCTTCTAAGAGTAATACTTGTTTTAGAGCTGCCTGTAAACGGTAGACCACCTGACACCTCAAATGAAAATGATTGGCTTTCCAGTTCGTTTTTTTTTCTTAAGTTTTCTTCTTCTCTTGTGTTTAAATGACTGTGGTTACTGCCTTTATAATAGAAGCTTAAGCTAAAAAGCTTACAGCACCTAGTATTCCCAGGCAGTCTCCCATCCAAGTACTAACTAGGCCCAACTCTTCTTCGCTTCCGAGATCAGACGAGATCGGGCTTTCAAGGAGTGGTATGGCCGTAAGCGATCACTGCTGGCTGTAGAAGACTATTTCTATATACTCTTCTAAGAGTAATACTTGTTTTAGAGCTGCCTGTAAACGGTAGACCACCTGACACCTCAAATGAAAATGATTGGCTTTCCAGTTCGTTTTTTTTTGTTGTTGTTTTTTTTTTCTTAAGTTTTCTTCTTCTCTTGTGTTTAAATGACTGTGGTTACTGCCTTTATAATAGAAGCTTAAGCTAAAAAGCTTACAGCACCTAGTATTCCCAGGCAGTCTCCCATCCAAGTACTAACTAGGCCCATTTCTTCTTCGCTTCCGAGATCAGACGAGATCGGGCTTTCAAGGAGTGGTATGGCCGTAAGCGATCACTGCTGGCTGTAGAAGACTATTTCTATATACTCTTCTAAGAGTAATACTTGTTTTAGAGCTGCCTGTAAACGGTAGACCACCTGACACCTCAAATGAAAATGATTGGCTTTCCAGTTCGTTTTTTTTTCTTAAGTTTTCTTCTTCTCTTGTGTTTAAATGACTGTGGTTACTGCCTTTATAATAGAAGCTTAAGCTAAAAAGCTTACAGCACCTAGTATTCCCAGGCAGTCTCCCATCCAAGTACTAACTAGGCCCAACTCTTCTTCGCTTCCGAGATCAGACGAGATCGGGCTTTCAAGGAGTGGTATGGCCGTAAGCGATCACTGCTGGCTGTAGAAGACTATTTCTATATACTCTTCTAAGAGTAATACTTGTTTTAGAGCTGCCTGTAAACGGTAGACCACCTGACACCTCAAATGAAAATGATTGGCTTTCCAGTTCGTTGTTGTTTTTTTTTCTTAAGTTTTCTTCTTCTCTTGTGTTTAAATGACTGTGGTTACTGCCTTTATAATAGAAGCTTAAGCTAAAAAGCTTACAGCACCTAGTATTCCCAGGCAGTCTCCCATCCAAGTACTAACTAGGCCCAACTCTTCTTCGCTTCCGAGATCAGACGAGATCGGGCTTTCAAGGAGTGGTATGGCCGTAAGCGATCACTGCTGGCTGTAGAAGACTATTTCTATATACTCTTCTAAGAGTAATACTTGTTTTAGAGCTGCCTGTAAACGGTAGACCACCTGACACCTCAAATGAAAATGATTGGCTTTCCAGTTCGTTTTTTTTTCTTAAGTTTTCTTCTTCTCTTGTGTTTAAATGACTGTGGTTACTGCCTTTATAATAGAAGCTTAAGCTAAAAAGCTTACAGCACCTAGTATTCCCAGGCAGTCTCCCATCCAAGTACTAACTAGGCCCAACTCTTCTTCGCTTCCGAGATCAGACGAGATCGGGCTTTCAAGGAGTGGTATGGCCGTAAGCGATCACTGCTGGCTGTAGAAGACTATTTCTATATACTCTTCTAAGAGTAATACTTGTTTTAGAGCTGCCTGTAAACGGTAGACCACCTGACACCTCAAATGAAAATGATTGGCTTTCCAGTTCGTTTTTTTTTCTTAAGTTTTCTTCTTCTCTTGTGTTTAAATGACTGTGGTTACTGCCTTTATAATAGAAGCTTAAGCTAAAAAGCTTACAGCACCTAGTATTCCCAGGCAGTCTCCCATCCAAGTACTAACTAGGCCCAACTCTTCTTCGCTTCCGAGATCAGACGAGATCGGGCTTTCAAGGAGTGGTATGGCCGTAAGCGATCACTGCTGGCTGTAGAAGACTATTTCTATATACTCTTCTAAGAGTAATACTTGTTTTAGAGCTGCCTGTAAACGGTAGACCACCTGACACCTCAAATGAAAATGATTGGCTTTCCAGTTCGTTTTTTTTTCTTAAGTTTTCTTCTTCTCTTGTGTTTAAATGACTGTGGTTACTGCCTTTATAATAGAAGCTTAAGCTAAAAAGCTTACAGCACCTAGTATTCCCAGGCAGTCTCCCATCCAAGTACTAACTAGGCCCAACTCTTCTTCGCTTCCGAGATCAGACGAGATCGGGCTTTCAAGGAGTGGTATGGCCGTAAGCGATCACTGCTGGCTGTAGAAGACTATTTCTATATACTCTTCTAAGAGTAATACTTGTTTTAGAGCTGCCTGTAAACGGTAGACCACCTGACACCTCAAATGAAAATGATTGGCTTTCCAGTTCGTTTTTTTTTCTTAAGTTTTCTTCTTCTCTTGTGTTTAAATGACTGTGGTTACTGCCTTTATAATAGAAGCTTAAGCTAAAAAGCTTACAGCACCTAGTATTCCCAGGCAGTCTCCCATCCAAGTACTAACTAGGCCCAATTCTTCTTCGCTTCCGAGATCAGACGAGATCGGGCTTTCAAGGAGTGGTATGGCCGTAAGCGATCACTGCTGGCTGTAGAAGACTATTTCTATATACTCTTCTAAGAGTAATACTTGTTTTAGAGCTGCCTGTAAACGGTAGACCACCTGACACCTCAAATGAAAATGATTGGCTTTCCAGTTCGTTTTTTTTTCTTAAGTTTTCTTCTTCTCTTGTGTTTAAATGACTGTGGTTACTGCCTTTATAATAGAAGCTTAAGCTAAAAAGCTTACAGCACCTAGTATTCCCAGGCAGTCTCCCATCCAAGTACTAACTAGGCCCAACTCTTCTTCGCTTCCGAGATCAGACGAGATCGGGCTTTCAAGGAGTGGTATGGCCGTAAGCGATCACTGCTGGCTGTAGAAGACTATTTCTATATACTCTTCTAAGAGTAATACTTGTTTTAGAGCTGCCTGTAAACGGTAGACCACCTGACACCTCAAATGAAAATGATTGGCTTTCCAGTTCGTTTTTTTTTCTTAAGTTTTCTTCTTCTCTTGTGTTTAAATGACTGTGGTTACTGCCTTTATAATAGAAGCTTAAGCTAAAAAGCTTACAGCACCTAGTATTCCCAGGCAGTCTCCCATCCAAGTACTAACTAGGCCCAACTCTTCTTCGCTTCCGAGATCAGACGAGATCGGGCTTTCAAGGAGTGGTATGGCCGTAAGCGATCACTGCTGGCTGTAGAAGACTATTTCTATATACTCTTCTAAGAGTAATACTTGTTTTAGAGCTGCCTGTAAACGGTAGACCACCTGACACCTCAAATGAAAATGATTGGCTTTCCAGTTCGTTTTTTTTTCTTAAGTTTTCTTCTTCTCTTGTGTTTAAATGACTGTGGTTACTGCCTTTATAATAGAAGCTTAAGCTAAAAAGCTTACAGCACCTAGTATTCCCAGGCAGTCTCCCATCCAAGTACTAACTAGGCCCAACTCTTCTTCGCTTCCGAGATCAGACGAGATCGGGCTTTCAAGGAGTGGTATGGCCGTAAGCGATCACTGCTGGCTGTAGAAGACTATTTCTATATACTCTTCTAAGAGTAATACTTGTTTTAGAGCTGCCTGTAAACGGTAGACCACCTGACACCTCAAATGAAAATGATTGGCTTTCCAGTTCGTTTTTTTGTTGTTTTTTTTTTCTTAAGTTTTCTTCTTCTCTTGTGTTTAAATGACTGTGGTTACTGCCTTTATAATAGAAGCTTAAGCTAAAAAGCTTACAGCACCTAGTATTCCCAGGCAGTCTCCCATCCAAGTACTAACTAGGCCCAACTCTTCTTCGCTTCCGAGATCAGACGAGATCGGGCTTTCAAGGAGTGGTATGGCCGTAAGCGATCACTGCTGGCTGTAGAAGACTATTTCTATATACTCTTCTAAGAGTAATACTTGTTTTAGAGCTGCCTGTAAACGGTAGACCACCTGACACCTCAAATGAAAATGATTGGCTTTCCAGTTCGTTTTTTTTTCTTAAGTTTTCTTCTTCTCTTGTGTTTAAATGACTGTGGTTACTGCCTTTATAATAGAAGCTTAAGCTAAAAAGCTTACAGCACCTAGTATTCCCAGGCAGTCTCCCATCCAAGTACTAACTAGGCCCAACTCTTCTTCGCTTCCGAGATCAGACGAGATCGGGCTTTCAAGGAGTGGTATGGCCGTAAGCGATCACTGCTGGCTGTAGAAGACTATTTCTATATACTCTTCTAAGAGTAATACTTGTTTTAGAGCTGCCTGTAAACGGTAGACCACCTGACACCTCAAATGAAAATGATTGGCTTTCCAGTTCGTTTTTTGTTGTGTTTTTTTTTCTTAAGTTTTCTTCTTCTCTTGTGTTTAAATGACTGTGGTTACTGCCTTTATAATAGAAGCTTAAGCTAAAAAGCTTACAGCACCTAGTATTCCCAGGCAGTCTCCCATCCAAGTACTAACTAGGCCCAACTCTTCTTCGCTTCCGAGATCAGACGAGATCGGGCTTTCAAGGAGTGGTATGGCCGTAAGCGATCACTGCTGGCTGTAGAAGACTATTTCTATATACTCTTCTAAGAGTAATACTTGTTTTAGAGCTGCCTGTAAACGGTAGACCAC